>NW_011888807.1:11516408-11520758 GCF_000151845.1 Pteropus vampyrus
ATATCATAAACCAAATAGAAATGATACTAAATAATCATCTAAACTTAATTTTAAATTATACCTGTCATAACAGTTTTTATTTTCCTTGGAACAACTTTCTTATATGAGGCTAATAATATTTGCTAAAATCAATAAGGAATGATTTTGTCTTATTAAATTGATTCTTATAAATATTTTAGCTTTGATTAAGTGTGTTAATTAAATGGTAAAATTAAATATATTCAAAAGTATTTGCTTAAATAAAACTGTTTTCTTCGCACCTCCTTTAGTTCTCACTAAAGGCAACGAGATTTAGCAGAAAGAAATTGGAGTACCATTGTCAAAATAAGAGAGTTAATATAGGCTTTCCTAGTACAATCTTAGTATTCATTGGTAAACATATCCCTGATTTCCATCTTCCTCTTTTCCATTTTCATGCTGACAACACTTAAATGTATTTCCTAACTTCGGACACACATTCTAAACTCCAGACTCACACACTCTAAACTCCAGACTCACACATTATAGTGCTATGAAATCTCTTGTTGGACATCTCACTGGTAAATTAAACTAAACTTTGCTTCTCCGCTTCCACCTACCTATAATCTCTTTCTATTCCAGCCACCTTCATTTCCATCTTCCACTTTCCTTAACACTCTTTACAATCAATCAATCAATCAAAATTCTTTCTTCCTATGCTCAAAATATAGCTGAAACCTGACCAATTATCAACTTCCAATTTTGCTTCCTAACAATTCATTACCAGAGGATTCCCTGGTGACATTTTTAATATTAAATGTTATGTCATCATGCTGCTTAACACCTTCTAATAGGCATCCATAGCAACTGGAATATATTTTATGGTTTACAGATTCTCATAGGAGCTGGCCTACACCTTTAATCTTTTGCCAGTCATTCTCTCGCTCAGTAAATTGTGTACTAGTTCTTTTCAAAGTGCCATTCAGACCAAGCTAATTTGAGCATCGGGGCTTTTTCACATGTATCAATCATCAAAGCAGTTGTATCTAGCCATATTTTTGGATAATGAAAGCTCATACCTTATAGATTGAGAAGAGACAGATTTGCAAATGAGAACAAACTTTATAAAAACAGTAAGTGTTATAAAATTATACAAACACCATATTTATCTATTTTTACTTATCATTGGACTATATTTGTACTTCTGTGTACTATTTCTGGAAATCCAAAAACTTGCTTTATACTTTTTAAACTTATTAAATCCTGTCTTGTGCCAAATCATTTGTAATATTCACCTAAATTCATATAAAGTTTAGATTATTTGAAATATAATTTGCTTATATGTTTTTAAATTATTTTAGGTCTTGAAAATAGTATGTACTTTCATTTAAAATAATGATTATTAACAGCAGTAATAATAGTATTCTTCTATTATTACTTTGAGACAATTTACTTATTCCATTATTTTTGATAGCAACACTTTTGATGGGCATTTTTAACTATGTATTGTGTAGAATCAAGCCACTTAGTGAATTGCTCTTCTTTTTTTTCTTTTTAAATGTATTTTCCTCTAATAACAAATAAGTGGAGAAATGATGATTAAATGCTTATCTGAGACATCTGAAATTGTCATCATCTCTGCCATCATCTCTGAATAGTTAAATTTCACACATTTAGGACATGAACATTATGTTCTCATCATCCCTAATGTATTCTAAATATCGACTACAGAACAAGACCCTTCATGGCTTTCTCGTCATGCTTAAATGTAATCCCCTGGAGTGATTATGTGTGAATAATTCAAAAAATTGCACCATGCTTAGGGTTTTAAAGCCACAAGTTGAAATCCAATATGAGCTTCATAGTATTGGAGCCAGTGCACTTGATCTACCTTAGTGACACCCTGAAAAGTATAGGTACAGTGAGAAGTTTACATTTCTTATTTATATTTTTCAATACCAGGCAAATAGAAAATCAACCTAGAAACTTAAATGTCATATGTGGATTATATGCACAGTTATTCAGCAGAAGCAGAATTAAATTTGGAATAACTTACAAACATTTATAAGTATAAATTATATATATATATATATATCTCACTGGAATCAAATTAACAAACTCATATATATACTTAGATAATTGCATATACATATTTGTGTACAAATGGGTAAATGTATGTATATATATATATATGTATATTAAAGTAGGTGTTTTATGTGTCTTACTAAAATAAAATATCAATGTATGATAAAATTATTTGAATAAATTTGTTAATCATAATCTGATATGACATATTTGTATTCTTTCCTCTCTAGTAGTATTTCTTTAAAAAAAAGAAATTTCTCTAAGTTTTAAAAACTCCATTTGTGCTCAATATTATCACTATGTGGAACAACCTGTCTAATCACACAGATGGGCTAAATATGAATAAACTGATGAAATGTCCAGTTCAGAAACCTTCCAACTAGAAAAGTGTTTTAATTAGAATGTATAATCTTAAAATTTCTAGATAGTGTTGAGTGAGGCAATCTACCACGGGCCCTTCTTTGTACAAAATATTTTATTGTAACACAGACACACTCCACGCTTCTTTGTTTATATATTGTCTACAGCTGCTTTTGTACTACAATAGTTAGTAGTTGCCCAGCAATTCTATGGCCTTGCTATCTGACCCCATACAGAAAGCTTGCCAACCCTTACTTTAAGAGAATATATTATATTTTAATAATTGCTAAATTATATGTTTTTTATACTTCATATATATTATTAGCTGGTTTAATTTTTTGATGTAACTAATTACATACGTGTGTATTTGTCAGATTCTATATTAAATATTATTTCATGTTTCAAAGTAAACTCTTGAAAATTCTAGTTTTTGACAGCTTAAAATGTTATATACAGACATACCAACGTATAGAATATGGAGGATAAGTTTTTCTTTTGACATTAAATCCAATTTTTAGGCATAGATACTAACAGTATTCACTTCAAAAAAGTGTTTAGTGAAACTATGCATCTCAAGTGCACAGAACATGAATGCTTAAACTGATTTTTCAGTATCTCTCACAGATTTTTTACTTTAATGGTTAATGATATTTTATTAGTGCTTAGATTTACATTGTTACAAAGATATATAGCAATTATATAGCAATTGTCATTATATTGCATCAGTGTTTTTGAATTTGTTTTATTCTAAACAGACTCTCAACTTATTTCTTTGTACATGGTTTATTAAATGTTTAAACAATTTGCAGTCATTAATATTTTAAATCTTTGAGCAAACTGTAGTAAACATCTTGCCAGAAACATAATTAGTTAGTATAGAATTTAAGCTAATAAACAATAACAAAAAAGGATGTTGCCTTTGGAATCTGTAAAAGAAAGCTCTCATACTAAAGTTAGATTAAATATTTCGTAATAATTCATATCTTTTTGGATTACATATTTTTAATGACCTAATTTTAGTATTACCATGAGAAAATAACTGGATTAAATAAAACAAAATTTTAGTAAGAAATAAAAATAAATAAATATTACAAGGTCAGTGAAACTATCTATATTCTACATTATGCTCAAGTTTCAGTAAAGAGAATGATATTGTTCTAAAATAAATTATTTTCTTTAAAAATGATTTCTATACTTCCATTTTTTATTCCAAAGAAACTTCTTTATATAATATAAGAAGACAAAAATAAAACTTTTAGTATTTATAAGTCAATAATGATTATAAACAGTTTCTCTATAATTTTCCAACTAGATTTGGCAAAATGCTTTATGGTATTATTTCATTCTATAACTTGGTAAAACACAATCTGAAATTTGTCTTAATATGCATCAATCACAAATTAATTAGGTAGCATGATAAAAATCCCAGAGATGTACTATGTTAAAGTAATAAAATATGATCTTTATAAATGCCCATTTACTTATAACATCTTCTTACACAAATATTTATCACTGTTGTTGGAGTTAGAAAATTTTTTTAAAAAGCTCAACTTGAATGTACAGGTTAAAAAAGGCCTAGGGTATTTCAAAAACAATATCTATAAGCAACACCAACAAAGATCTATATGATCATTAACTTTAAATTTGGGGGTCTAGATAATGTTTCTGAAGGAGACAATAATTAAAAAGTAATAGAGACTTTTAATTTAGTGATAAGCCTCAATGGAAAAATTATTCGGAGGACAAAGATTAGAAACTAAACCAATTGTAAAGTATCCTATGTAGTGATTCAAAAACCCTCTAATTATCATGAATACCTCTTAGATTACAATAAAAAAATCAAGAGAATTCATTAATATTGAGAAATCGGAAATATGTTTACATAGGTAGGCCTTGTGTTTCAGAGAAAACAGTTACTGTCCCATAAATAGTTGTCTTCCTCTAATT
>NW_011888807.1:11520808-11529218 GCF_000151845.1 Pteropus vampyrus
ATAATTAGTTAGTATAGAATTTAAGCTAATAAACAATAACAAAAAAGGATGTTGCCTTTGGAATCTGTAAAAGAAAGCTCTCATACTAAAGTTAGATTAAATATTTTGTAATAATTCATATCTTTTTGGATTACATATTTTTAATGACCTAATTTTAGTATTACCATGAGAAAATAACTGGATTAAATAAAACAAAATTTTAGTAAGAAATAAAAATAAATAAATATTACAAGGTCAGTGAAACTATCTATATTCTACATTATGCTCAAGTTTCAGTAAAGAGAATGATATTGTTCTAAAATAAATTATTTTCTTTAAAAATGATTTCTATACTTCCATTTTTTATTCCAAAGAAACTTCTTTATATAAGAAGACAAAAATAAAACTTTTAGTATTTATAAGTCAATAATGATTATAAACAGTGTCTCTATAATTTTCCAACTAGATTTGGCAAAATGCTTTATGGTATTATTTCATTCTATAACTTGGTAAAACACAATCTGAAATTTGTCTTAATATGCATCAATCACAAATTAATTAGGTAGCATGATAAAAATCCCAGAGATGTACTATGTTAAAGTAATAAAATATGATCTTTATAAATGCCCATTTACTTATAACATCTTCTTACACAAATATTTATCACTGTTGTTGGAGTTAGAAAATTTTTTTAAAAAGCTCAACTTGAATGTACAGGTTAAAAAAGGCCTAGGGTATTTCAAAAACAATATCTATAAGCAACACCAACAAAGATCTATATGATCATTAACTTTAAATTTGGGGGTCTAGATAATGTTTCTGAAGGAGACAATAATTAAAAAGTAATAGAGACTTTTAATTTAGTGATAAGCCTCAATGGAAAAATTATTCGGAGGACAAAGATTAGAAACTAAACCAATTGTAAAGTATCCTATGTAGTGATTCAAAAACCCTCTAATTATCATGAATACCTCTTAGATTACAATAAAAAAATCAAGAGAATTCATTAATATTGAGAAATCGGAAATATGTTTACATAGGTAGGCCTTGTGTTTCAGAGAAAACAGTTACTGTCCCATAAATAGTTGTCTTCCTCTAATTTTTGGGGAAAAGTATGATTCTGTCCAAGGAAACAATACATATTATACTTACTTTGATATCATGAGTAAGTAAGTAGAGAAATATTGCAAAGATTAGTCATGAACACACTGAAATAAACAAATATGACACTCACTAAATAATCTTTGAGAAACTGTTCCCCCCACCCTGTGGTTTTAAATAAAAGCAAAATTTCCATGAAAAAAATATATAAAAAGTAGTTACATTCTAATTTCCTATCTAACCTCAGCTGTCAAAGAATAAATATATTAATTTCTAATTAATGTATAAATTAGCCACTAAGGAATTTAAGCATAGTTTCTACTTTATAAAAGAAATTATTATGCTCATCAATAAAATAAAGTGTTAGTTTACTATTACAACTACAGATACTTGTGCAAAAAACATAATAAAATCTCTTTAAAATGTATTAACATTGTTTATTATTTTATCAGGAAATGTCATCACATTGTGTCACAGTTGTAGAATTAGAAAATCAACACTACTGGGAATTTAGTGCAGAATGTTACCTAATATTTATAATATGGTAAAACTCTCGGATTATTACTGATGATCATTCACATTTCACTTGAGAAAACTATGGCCCACAAAAAATTAAATTACTTGCCACCTGAACACAAAAATTGTGGTCGATTAAAGCCATGTGTGCCAGATTCTCAGGCTCTTTTCCTTTTTCTGAGAAAGATTCCCCTTGGTCAATATATCTGACTCTCCCTGATAGAGTATAAACTTTTGCGGATTTTCTTCAAGTGATTTGATTATATTCCAACAATATATTGCCAGGGTTGAATTTAGGAGGAATTACTATAAATATCATATAAACTATGCTAACATTTCTTTTATTCTTATATAAAGTAAGAAATGTGTGAAAGAATGAAGAGTGATAAGGTAACATATAAATATCAGAAGTAAGTTACTTCACAGTTCTCAAGAGTTGATTGCAACACCATAAATCTAGCAAAAGTTAAATCTTGGTATTCTCTTAAGAATGACAATAATAATGGCGCGACTTGGATCTTAGGTTCAGATAGAGTCTCAGTCTGATCGAATAGTTCATTGATATGCCAAGTAAATTTAGATATCTTCAAGCAAGGAAAATATTTTTCTTTCTATTTTCTTTCTATTTCAAATACCAGAATAGACATACACATGCACACATGCGCATGTGTACACATACACACACACACACACACACACACAGAGCAAATATTGGTAAAACATATATCATATTTTCCTAACTTATGAGTAAAATTGATTGGAACTAAATCATACTTAAAGAATTGGAAGATCTCCAAAATAAAAACATTTATAAAATACAGAATGACAAAGACAGGCATGTTATTAAAGGCAGTCAGTAATTAGTTAATTTTCAGCTAGATTAATTTTTATCAGTGTCATTTTTTACTCATTAAATACATTTTTTTCCATATTATTTACTTAAGTTTGAAAAAAAATAATTTCTAGGGATAATCAGATAAGAACTTTGAAATATATTACAACCCTTAGTAATAAAAATGTGTTTGTTTTCATGTTATATTTTCTGCAAAATAGGATTCCCCCCCAAAATAATTTGTGTCAATAATTTTAATCAAGGTTATCGCAATTAAAGTATTACAGTGTATGGATTTGTGAAATTATTAGAAATTATTTTTTCTAATTTTTCAAATAGCAAACATATTTAAATTCATCTTACACAACATTCAAATTCTATCGGTCCTCCTAGGCATAACTATAATGCAATTCGTAAAAACAGACATAAACAAGCAATTAGAAGAACAAGGTCAGCTATCAGTAGTTTTGATTTTGTTTATGCAATGGCATAAAGTTCGTACTTAAAGAGATTCTTAAATATGTACATTTTGGTGAAGAATTAAAAACAAGCATTTCTTTCTTTCTGGGTTGCTATCAGAACATATTTCCTTGTTTCCTCCATGTGTTGGGGACAAGTTAGATTTTTCTTCTTTTCAGTGTAATGAGATAAACTAACCTCAGCATTGTCTGGGAATGCGAGCATTTTGTAGCAATCAAGGATGCTTGGTCGACAAGTAGAGAGCACAATATTTAAATGAAAATGCTTTTCTTTTATTTCTGTATATTTTAAGTTATTTTATACCACCTGCCTAATCAGGCATAGAGTGACAACATTTAAAGAGTTTGTTAAAAATAGTTATAATTCAACAATTGGAAAAACAACCAAATGAGAGAATTTAAATTGAATAAGGCATAATTTGGAGTTTATTAACTCAATTATTATAAAACCAGATACAAATATGAGCCAGATTTTAATAAGAAGATGATAAAATGTCCACATCCTGGTTCCCCTTGATCCCTATCTGGATCCAAATAAATCATATTTGGTTTAAGATTATAAATAACAATACCTATCTGCCTGCATCACTGCTTTGGGAAACTAAAAACCATGAACTTCCCTTTGAAATTTTTGTAAGTTTGTAGTTTTTAGTAAAGTTTTTGGAAATTCTAATTCTAGTGACCCTCTCTAATGCTTGTGCTTTGTTGATATGCTGTAAAACACATTCTGCAATTACCCTAAAGACCAAAAAGTCCACCATGTAAATTTTATGAGTTATATTTTTTTTACCTAAAAACTTTTATACATATTTCCTGTATTTCATCAGGGCAGTTTGCTTGTTTGTTTTGTTATTTTTTTCCTTTTATTGTGTTTATTTTCATCTCATCACATCTTATTGAAGGATCTGAATCATCCTTCAATGTATTACTGGGTTATTCTATCTCTGCTGTTTTACCTCCCCAAAAAGCTTTGAGCTCAGGTCTTGCAGACAGATATAATATCTTCTTGCAAGCCTTCATTTAAAGATTAGAGTAAATCTCGCTTGTGGCATTTTGTCTCCTCTAGCTTTTATCATTCCCCACCCCGACCCCCATGTCCCTGCCAAACACACATTATCATCACCTTTCTCTACTTTTTTAAAAATTTATTTTGTTTTGTTTGCCCACTAACTTTTAATCTCCATTTCTATTCTATACCCTCCAGCCTGCTGACTATCTCAATATACTTTATTTCCCTGATGTCTATTCCTCTATAAATTGAGAGTGGTACAGTATGACTTTGAAACCTGGCAGCACAAGTGATTTGAGGTTAACATGCCAAAGTAAGATATTCCAGATATGACAACTAAATTTTAGTATTTACAAATAGTAAACAATTATTTCCTTCTATAACTAAGTATAAATATATAAACAGAAAATACATATAAACAGAAGACATACATAAATTCACAATTGATATATATGCACACATATACATATATATTTATATACACCTTTTACACCCACACATACACAGTTGTAAATGGAAGTAAAGGTTTTCATAAAGGTTTGACCCAAGTAGCAGACATAGTCTAAAGAACACTATGACAGTCTAAGAGTTGCTATAAAAAAGTAATTTATTTTCCTACAGTAGTTTCAATATTGACATAGAAATTGCTTCTAAATTATCTTAGATAATAGTATACAGTAACTGAGGAAAGCTATTCATAATGCTGGATATAGGAAACATCGAGTTACTATTTGCACTCTTACAATTGCTCAATTTTGGCTTTGAATCAAAATTAAAATGAATTCTAATGACACGAAGATAAAATTAATTAGAGATAAAAACATAGAGTGTTTATAGATATTTGTTGAATTAAATTTAATCATTTAGTTTAACTGAGTTAAATAAAAAATATTTAGTACAAAGCAGTTTTGTTTATATTTAGTAGATACACAAATCATTTTAATTGTTTATTATCTGCTATTATTTCATATTAAAATATTGTGTTCTGACAAAGCCATATGTTTTTGACTAGCAATCTCTGATTTTAGAATGTAAACTTATAAAATCATAATACTTTTTATATCTGGCAATGAGCAAACAAAAACACTAGCTCACATTACTAGAGACATTTGTGGAATTCCATTAAATTTTTTGAAATCTCAAATTTTTATAAAAGCATAACATACTTTCAAAAATTACTTGTACAACTTTTACATAAAATATAATCCAAACATAATTATTTAAGTGTTCAGTAAGATATTTGTGAGTCAACTAACGAACCAAGCAACAGAAAGTAAGGGTTAGAAGCCTTATCAATCTACTCAAATTAATATGAATATATAAATGTCTAATCATGGTGTTGTGTACCTGAAACTAATATAATATTCTATAATATTCTATGTTAATTGAAAAATAAAATTGAAATGTGAAGCTATTCATTTGGTTATATGAACACATTTCTGAGAGTGAATTGCTGTTCAAGATTGAGATAATACTGACTTCTTTAGAAATGTAATGTTTTTAGTTTTTATATATTCCAATCTTAGCTGTTTGCCTATATCGCAATAAAAAATTAACTTAATATATTTATATTTAAACTGCTGAAATTAGACTCATCTGAAATATGAAAGAATTTAAATAGGTAAAGTGTGGTTGCTTTCAATTCTGTCAAAATAGATGACTATCTGAAAAGTATTATGTGTATATACGTATGTGTGTGTATACATACATATAAAAATATATATCCTAGCTTTCTAAAATTCACTAAAATGTAATATTTTTAAAAACTCATACTATTATATTGAAGAGTTTAATACCTCTACCTGAATAACTGTTATAACAAGTAGAGAAATAAAATCACTGAGGATATAAAACACCTGAACAATTTAGTCATCCCATCTACCTTAACTGAGATTAACAGAATACTGTACCCCAACAATTAGAACATTAATCAATATAGAAAATATAGACTATGTGATATGTCTAATACATTTCATAAAATTAAAACATAATATAGAATAAATTATAGAATAAGAACTATTGTTGTGGCGCAATCAATTCTAAGACACACGGAGCCAATTGAGATGAATTATGAGCCTTTATTAGCCAGCCTGCGACTAACTCTCTACCAAGCAGGGTTGAAGGAGATCAGCTTCGAGCTCCCAAGAGTCAGTTTATAAAGCCTAGCCACACCCTAGTTAACAACAAACAAGTAAGCAGATTAACCACACCCTAGTTAATCATCAGACAAGAAAGCAGATTACAGAAGCAGAAATTTCCATTAGCAGATTTTTGCCTACAACCACACCCTTAACATTTCCCACTGGTTTTTCTGGGGGAATTCAAATCATTGATTCCTGCCTGCACCCTTTTTGACATACGTAGTTAACAGTAGGTCTAATCCTCTCCTATTCTGTCAGGTTTCACCTAAAAGCCATACAAAGACCCCCTTACTTTAGGACAAGAGGATTAAGATGGTCCAGACTGGACCCTTGATAGTCTTATCTTTAGTGGGTCCTCTGTCCAACGCAGGGTCCATTGTTCTGATGTCTGTGGTGGATGCGCAACCTTGATCCTGGTATAGTGAATCCAATGACGGCGTCCAGCTACCTTGACCACGATGGGTGTTGTGAGGATGAAAAAGAAAGGTCCGTCCCAGCCGTGCTCAAGAGAAGCAGGCTGTACCTTTTTAACCCAGATCTAATCACCTGGAGCGTGGTTGTGTGGCTGAGCAGTTGTTCTGGTGGCGGAAACCAGTTGGTGGGTCTCTTGCCGTGTGAGATAGAGGGCTTGCAAGGAGTTAAGCAGTGAAAAATTATTCTGTTCTGTTAGCTTTTCTTCTCCTAACTTGGGGAAGAAAGATGGGGGTCTTCCAAACATTATTTCATAAGGTGCGATGCCCTCACAATAGGGTGTGCACCGAGCCCTTAACAGGGCAAAGGGGAGGAGACTCACCCAGTTTTCGCCAGTTTCCAGCTTGAACTTAGGGTTTCTTTCAAGGTTCTATTCATTCTTTCTATTTGCCCTGAACTCTGAGGACTATAAATGCAATGCAATGCATTTTCCAACTGATCCCTAAAACCTTTGCTAGAGATTGGCTGGTCTGGGCAATGAACGCCGGGCTGTTGTCAGACCCCAGTGTTATGGGTAGGCCAAATCTAGGCACTATTTCTGAGACTAATTTCTTTGCTACTACCTGAGCGGTCTCCTGCTTAGTGGGGAAGGCTTCAGTCCATCCTGAGAAAGTGTCAATGAACACAAGCAAGTACTTGAATCCGAAAGTTCCCGGGCTGACCTCAGTGAAATCCAACTCCCAATGTTCCCCCGGTGCCTGACCACAAAGTCTCGTCCCTTGTATTTCCTTGGAGGGCCCTTGATTCACTTGTGCACAGATGTGGCACCGGGCTGATACCTGCTTGGCCATTCGTTGCAGCCCCAGGATGTAATAGTCTCTTTTCAATAGTTCAATCAACTTGGTTCCTCCCAAGTGAGTGCTCTGGTGAACCTGGGTTATAAGGTCTTGGCTCAAGGCCTCAGGTACTACGATGTGGCTGTCCGGGAGCCTAACCCACCCAGTAGATTCCTCTTTGCCTTCCAGCTTGTTGCATAGTTCAACTTGCCCTTAAGTGTAGGTAGGAGTGTCCGTTAGCACCCTGGGTGGTAGGGCCAGCAGAATGTCAATTGGCCCCACTGGTTTTCGGGCAGCCTCCTTTGCTGTTTGATCAGCAAAGGAGTTGCCTTGTGCTACCTATGAGCTCGAGTTCTGGTGCCCTGGGCAATGGATGATTGCCACTTTCTTTGGCAGCCAAATTGCCTCTAGAAGGGCTAGTATTTCTTCCTTATTCTTAATTTCTTTTCCTCCTAAGGTCAGTAGCCCCCTTTCCTTATATAACGCCCCATGTACATGTGTCGTGGCAAAGACATACCTGCTGTCCATGTAGATGTTAACAGTCTTGTTTTCACCCCACTGCAGAGCTTGAGTTAATGCTACTAGTTCAGCCTGCTGAGATGAAGTTCTATGGCTTAGGGCTTGTGCCCAGATGACAGTTTCAGTGGTAATCACTGCAGCCCCAGCATACCTGACTCCTTCTGAGATGAAGCTACTTCTATCTGTAAATAGAGTAGCGTCCGGATTCAGCCAAGGGCTGTCTGTCAGGTCCAGTCTGGTGCAGGTGACGTTCTATAGGACCTCAAGGCAGTCATGCAGGGGTTGGCGAGGGTCATTGTCAGGCAGTAGGCTAGCTGGGTTGAGTTTGGCAGTTTTCAGGAATTATATGTGAGGTGGATTGAGAAGCAGGACCTGATACTCGGTGATTTGAGCATTGGAAATCCACTGGTCCAGTGGTCTGTGAAGCACTGTCTCCACTGTGTGTGGGGCGATGATCTGGAGGGTCTGCCCTAGTGTCAATTTTAGGGCTTCCTTAGTGAGGATTGCAGTGGCAGCGATTGCCCTCAAACATTTGGGCCATCCTGCTGTCATGTAGTCCAATCTTTTGGAGAGGTATGCAACTGATC
>NW_011888807.1:11529268-11530183 GCF_000151845.1 Pteropus vampyrus
TGTGGGTGTGGGGAGGACTCTGAAGGGCTTCTGCCTCCCTGTTAGATGGAGACAGGAATGAGTTACGAGGGGAGTAAGAGGGAGGATTAGTGATCTCAGGGTCCTTAGGGGATGCCTGTAAGGCAGGGTAAAGAGAGTTAGGTGTCTGTCTGGACGGTTTTTCTTTTGGCCCCTTTGGTGTGGAGAGAAGGACAGATTTGGGAGTCGCCTTTGACTCTTGGCCACAGCGGCAGTCCTTCAAGTACTTGGGGACATCAGAAACAATATCGATCCACACATTGATACATGGAGCCTGATCAGGGTGGCCAGGATTTCCATGGATAATACCCCACATCTGAAAGGATGTTTGCAGGTTGAGTGACCCCTCTGATGGCCACCCTGTTCCAAATGTGGGCCAATCTAACAGGCAGAACCACTGAAGGTCAAAGGGAGTGACACTAGCTCCGAAGGCTTGGGCTTGTCTCCTGAAATCCTTAAAATGATTAAGGAGGCACTGAAGGGGGATAGGATGATTTGACGAAGAAGCCTGACCCATGTTAGTAAAAACAGGCAATATCCAAATAAGCCAAATAAGCCAGGGCTAGGATCAGCCCCTGACCTAGAGTCCAGTCAGACAGGGCCACAGAGGCCAGACCTAAGGAAAAAATTAAAATACCATATGGAGTAAACTTATGAAGACCAAGGCAATAGGAGGGTAACGGTACATTCGACCAGTCCGGACAGATAGACACAATACAGAGAGACAAGACAAGACAAACTACAGGTAGTACAAAATGCTAACATACCCAAAAACCTGAATACCTGAATCAGAAACCTGAATACCTGAAGTCAAGTCTGACGTCTCAGACCTTGACCGAACTAGGGAAGTATTGCTGCGTCCAACCTTCCACTAGTTTTCTTTAGGGCCCACTGACA
>NW_011888807.1:11530233-11531906 GCF_000151845.1 Pteropus vampyrus
CCCTTAAGTGTAGGTAGGAGTGTCCGTTAGCACCCTGGGTGGTAGGGCCAGCAGAATGTCAATTGGCCCCACTGGTTTTCGGGCAGCCTCCTTTGCTGTTTGATCAGCAAAGGAGTTGCCTTGTGCTACCTATGAGCTCGAGTTCTGGTGCCCTGGGCAATGGATGATTGCCACTTTCTTTGGCAGCCAAATTGCCTCTAGAAGGGCTAGTATTTCTTCCTTATTCTTAATTTCTTTTCCTCCTAAGGTCAGTAGCCCCCTTTCCTTATATAACGCCCCATGTACATGTGTCGTGGCAAAGACATACCTGCTGTCCATGTAGATGTTAACAGTCTTGTTTTCACCCCACTGCAGAGCTTGAGTTAATGCTACTAGTTCAGCCTGCTGAGATGAAGTTCTATGGCTTAGGGCTTGTGCCCAGATGACAGTTTCAGTGGTAATCACTGCAGCCCCAGCATACCTGACTCCTTCTGAGATGAAGCTACTTCTATCTGTAAATAGAGTAGCGTCCGGATTCAGCCAAGGGCTGTCTGTCAGGTCCAGTCTGGTGCAGGTGACGTTCTATAGGACCTCAAGGCAGTCATGCAGGGGTTGGCGAGGGTCATTGTCAGGCAGTAGGCTAGCTGGGTTGAGTTTGGCAGTTTTCAGGAATTATATGTGAGGTGGATTGAGAAGCAGGACCTGATACTCGGTGATTTGAGCATTGGAAATCCACTGGTCCAGTGGTCTGTGAAGCACTGTCTCCACTGTGTGTGGGGCGATGATCTGGAGGGTCTGCCCTAGTGTCAATTTTAGGGCTTCCTTAGTGAGGATTGCAGTGGCAGCGATTGCCCTCAAACATTTGGGCCATCCTGCTGTCATGTAGTCCAATCTTTTGGAGAGGTATGCAACTGATCGCTTCTAAGGTCCTAGGGTCTGTGTTAGGACCCCTTTCACAATTCCCTGCACCTCGGTAACGAAGAGCTGAAATGGCTTTTCCAGGTTGGGCAGAGCTAATGCAGGGGCTGTTGTTAGGGCTGCCTTCAGGGATTCAAATGCCTTCCTTTCTTCTTTTCCCCAGGCTAGGTCCTCTCCTTTCCCTCCGGTACTAGTGTACAGGGGCTTAGTTATTTCTGTGAACCCCGGAATCCAAAGCCTGCAGTAACCTACTGTTCCCAGGAACTCTCAGACCTGTCGCTTGGTACGCGGCTGAGGTATCCTCAGAATAGCCTTGATCCAATTAGAAGACAGGGTCCTTTTTCCTTTCTTTAGATTGTACCCTAGGTACATCACTCGGGGAGTGCAAAGTTGAGCCTTCTTAGCAGATACCCGATACTCATTCTTGTCTAACTCCTGGAGTAGGTCCTCAGTAGCCTGTTTACACTCTAATTCTGTTTCAGTCGCTAGCAAAAGATCATCAACATATTGTAGAAGTGCTACTTCAGGGTGCCTCTGGCAGAATTCGACTAAGTCCTAACTTAGGGCTTCATTGAACAGGGTTGGGGAGTTCTTGAAGCCCTGAGGCCGTAGAGTCCAAGTCAACTGTCCTGAGTAAAGTCTGTCTGGGTCTTCCCATTCAAAAGCAAAGATAGGCTGGCTAGCTTTGGCCAGCAGCAGAGTAAAGAAGGCATCTTTCAGATCTAGGACAGTATATACTTGATGACTTGGGGGTAGTTGGCTGAGAAGAGTGTAAG
>NW_011888807.1:11531956-11534128 GCF_000151845.1 Pteropus vampyrus
AGAGACAAGACAAGACAAACTACAGGTAGTACAAAATGCTAACATACCCAAAAACCTGAATACCTGAATCAGAAACCTGAATACCTGAAGTCAAGTCTGACGTCTCAGACCTTGACCGAACTAGGGAAGTATTGCTGCGTCCAACCTTCCACTAGTTTTCTTTAGGGCCCACTGACAGACAGATCCTAGTGCAGTCTGACTCACCAGTGAAGCTGCTCCAATTGCTACAGAATTGAACCTTTTGTCCACCTGCCCTCTTGGGTGAGTCCGCTTGGCGTCCGGGGCTGAGGAACATCTGTCAGCGGTCGTCCTCTGGACGGGGCAGGTCCTTGCCCAAGGTGGCCAGGGTCGCAGGTCTTAGGAGATCTCTCCCTCTGGAGAGATCTCTCTGGGGCCTCCAAATGTTGTGGTGCGATCAATTCTAAGACCCACGGAGCCAATTGAGATGAATTATGAGCCTTTATTAGCCGGCCTACGACTGACTCTACTATGCAGTGTTCGAAGAGATCAGCCTCAAGCTCCCAAAAGAGGCAGCTTATAAAGCCTAGCCACATCCTAGTTAACATCAAACAAGCGAGCAGATTAACCACACCCTAGTTAATCGTCAAACAAGAAAGCAGATTACAGAAGTTGGCCATTAGCATATCTTTGCCCAGAACAACACCCTTAACACTATTACACATCTTTTTCAAATTTTTACCATATATTCTTATAGATTGATCATTTTTTGCAGCTGCAAGTATAATGTGGAGTGGTAAATTTAAGCCATAAATAAAAATTATAAAATAATTATTAAAATATTGAACTATCCAAATTATTTTTGTGAACAAGTGATTTTTTTGTCTAGGTAACTTTTCCTTTTATTTAGTTTATAGAAACCTAGCAATATTAAAAAGTTTTGAAAAACAATAAATAAGCATTTAAGTCATTTTAATCTTGTGTAATTAAATATTTTTAAATACAGAGATATATCATTTTATTAAATTTAACACTAAGAGAGTTCCAGTCTAGATGATGGAGTTGGTAAATGCTGTGCTTGCCTCCTCTTACTGCCACACTAAAATTAGAGCTAAACTACTAACTAATCATCATTGCAAATCTCCTGAAGTCTAGCTGAACAGTCCTACAACAATGGACATACAGAGGAAGCCACATCAAGACTGGTAGAAGGGGTGAAGAGTGGAATGGGCTAGTCTCACCCCCATGTGTGGCAGTTAAAAATCTGGAGGGATAGCTCATCTGCAGATGTCCCCCCTGAGGAGCGAGGGGTCCCAGCTCAGGGCTCCAGTGCCATGAAAAGTCCCCATAACCTCTGGCTGTGAAAACCATCAGGGATTGCGGCTAAATGAGAATGAGGGCTGTGGGAGTCTCAGGCATTCCTCTCAATGGGTTTGAGCAGGAACTTACTCGCAAGTGGACTCAGTCACTCTAAGCTCCTGCTCTGGGACAGCAGCACAAAAGGTGCCAGGGACATGTAGTGAGAAACTTTCTGGCTCCTCACAGGGTGAGGGCTGGAGGCGCAGCTTTCTCCCAAATAGAAGTACTAGCAGAACCCACTGTTCCATTGTTGAGCTCTCCCCCAAACCTGCATAAAGATTCAGGCAGCCATCATATCTGAGTCAATCTGCCTAATATCGTTTGTTCTGTCCCCATGATTCTCTGAGACCCCGCCCCACCCACTTGTGGACCCACCCAAAATGCTTCCAGTGGCTTTTCTATACAAACAGCCAGTCTTGGCTCATGTTGAGGACTTTCCTAAAATCTCTCAAAGGTTCAACCCCAAACAAGCAGCAGCTGGCCTCAGTATGCCCTATACGTCTTAGTTAACAGCCTCAAGACCACACTAGCTGCAGCCAGCCTCGATTCCAAGTTCAGGAAAATCCAAACCCAGCATGAGAAGCAACCATCTGTAGATCACTTTGTAGCTCCTACCAAGTGGCTCTGGGTAGTACACAAGCAGTAGCTGAACCTCACCTGCAACAGAGTCCCTCCCAAGAGGCCCCAGAACCAGCGTACCCAATGGCCAGCTTCAGACCACACAAGAGCACCACCAACCACCTCTACAAAAAGACACACACAAAGAGAAGACTGGGCAGGCACTAGAGCTCTGCTAACTTGAATATTGCTTCATAGGGTTATCCCCTGCACAACAGCTCCTCCACTATAATTACA
>NW_011888807.1:11534593-11536114 GCF_000151845.1 Pteropus vampyrus
GCAGCTTTCTCCCAAATAGAAGTACTAGCAGAACCCACTGTTCCATTGTTGAGCTCTCCCCCAAACCTGCATAAAGATTCAGGCAGCCATCATATCTGAGTCAATCTGCCTAATATCGTTTGTTCTGTCCCCATGATTCTCTGAGACCCCACCCCACCCACTTGTGGACCCACCCAAAATGCTTCCAGTGGCTTTTCTATACAAATAGCCAGTCTTGGCTCATGTTGAGGACTTTCCTAAAATCTCTCAAAGGTTCAACCCCAAACAAGCAGCAGCTGGCCTCAGTATGCCCTATACGTCTTAGTTAACAGCCTCAAGACCACACTAGCTGCAGCCAGCCTCGATTCCAAGTTCAGGAAAATCCAAACCCAGAATGAGAAGCAACCATCTGTAGATCACTTTGTAGCTCCTACCAAGTGGCTCTGGGTAGTACACAAGCAGTAGCTGAACCTCACCTGCAACAGAGTCCCTCCCAAGAGGCCCCAGAACCAGCGTACCCAATGGCCAGCTTCAGACCACACAAGAGCACCACCAACCACCTCTACAAAAAGACACACACAAAGAGAAGACTGGGCAGGCACTAGAGCTCTGCTAACTTGAATATTGCTTCATAGGGTTATCCCCTGCACAACAGCTCCTCCACTATAATTACAGTCAGTCTAACAGCCAATCGTTCTGAAGGTTAATCCTCGCCATTGATGTGCAAACAGCAACTAAGGCTTAAGGACAACAGGGGTTTATACACAACTTGCATGAGACACACCTCTGGCACCTGGCTTAGTTGACCAGGGAGACTGTGTGACTGAGCCCCCCAGGACACCTACTACATAAGGACTCTCTAATAAAACCAGGAGACATAGCAACTCTACCTGATACACAGAAACAAAAACAAGAATGCAGCTAAAATGGGGGGTGGGGCGGTGGCAAGGAAAAAGACACATCCTAGGTGAAATAACAAAACAAAGCTCCAGAAAAAGTACTAAACAAAATGGAAATAAGCAATCTATCAGAAGCAGAGTTCTAAACAATAATCTCAGTGAGAACTTAAAAAAAGAGATAGGAAACATAAAAATAGAGATAGAAACATAAAAAAAGAACCAGTCAGAAATAAAGAATACATTAGAGGGAATCAATAGTAGATTAGATGCAGCAGAGAATAGAATCAGTAATTTAGAAGATAAGATAGCAGCAAATACCTAATCAGAACAGCAAAAAAGGACAACATGAAGCATATTAACATTCACATCATAGAGTTACCAGAAAGAGAAGAGAGAGAGCAAGGCATTAAAAACCTATTTGAAGAAATAATGATGGAAAACTTCTCTAACCTGATGAAGGAAATAGACATACAAGCTCTTGCTGCTTTTAAGATTCTCTGTCTTCATCCTTTGGCATTTTAATTATGACTTGTCTCGGTGTGGGCTTCTTTAAACTTTAATCAAAGAAGCCCACACCGAGACAAGTCATAATTAAAATGCCAAAGGATGAAGACAGAGAATCTTAAAAGCAGCAAGAGAAAAG
>NW_011888807.1:11536164-11536587 GCF_000151845.1 Pteropus vampyrus
TTTAAACTTTAATCAAAGAAGCCCACACCGAGACAAGTCATAATTAAAATGCCAAAGGATGAAGACAGAGAATCTTAAAAGCAGCAAGAGAAAAGAAATTAGTTACCTACAAGGGAGCTGTCATAAACTTGTTAACTGATTTCTCAACAGAAACTTTGCAGGCCAAAAGGATTGGCATGAAATACTCAAAGTGATGAAAAGCAAGGCCCTGCAACCAAGAGTACTCTATCCAGCAAGGTATCATTTAGAATCAAAGGTCAGGTAGTTCCCCAAACAAGAAAAAGCTAAAAGAGTTCATCACTACCAAACCAGTTTTACAAGAAATTTTAAAGGAACTTCTTTAAAAAGAAGAAAAAATATATACATATATATATGAATAATAAAATGGCAATAATTATCTATTAACAATTACTTTAAATGTAA
>NW_011888807.1:11536637-11545810 GCF_000151845.1 Pteropus vampyrus
CAAATTCTCCAATCAAATGACATAGGGTGGCTGAATGGATAAGAAAATAAGACCCTTTATTATGCTGCCTACAAGAGACTCACTTCAAATCAAAAGGCACACAGACTAAAAGTAAAGAAATAAAAGAGATATTTCACAAAAATGAAAAAGAACAAACAAACAAACAAAAATACTGGGATAGCAATACTTACACCAGATCAAATAAATTTTAAATTAAAAGCTATAACAAGAGACAAAGAGAAACCCAGCAAGTCTACTTCTAGGTATTTATCTGAAGAAATCCAAGACACCACTTCAAAAGGACATGTGAATCCGTATGTTTATTGAAACATCTTTTTCAATAGCCAAGATATGAAGACAACGTGGGTATCCATCGATCAATGGATAAAGAAGTGGTGGTACATATATACAATAGAATATTACTCAGCCATAAAAAAAGAATGAAACAAAATAGATACTTTCTTTTTCCACTGGAGAATTTTTCAAAATTATATCATTTTCATTACATTAAATTATTTTCTCTGTCTTTAATAATTACCTGGAAAAGTAATGTTATCTAAATTTCTGATGAAGATACACAATTAAATAACAATTAAATTGATTGTTTAATTATTTTTGTATCTTTATTGTGCCATTCTGCTTTTTATACACTAAAACTCAACTGTGATATAAATGTATGTTTGCTGAGGACATATTAATAACTTTATGTGTTTCTGTTGTTCCCCTCTGCTGCACTCTTTATATTCCTCAGGAATTGATCAGGAAAAATCACATGGAACCTTACCAAGGTGAATGCAATGCTTCATTATTTCACTATATGAAGATCAGTTTCTTTTGAGAAAAGTTTGTCTGTTTTCACTTACATCGTGAGATTGTAACAGAAGTGATTTTTCGTCACATCGTTGTGAAAGAAGAATGTGTGTGTGTGTGTGTGTGTGTGTGTGTGTGTGTGTGTGTGTTCCCATACAAATCCAAATCCTTTTGTTTCAGAAGTTTTTAGGATTATTGTCTGGCAAGGGTAGTCTCTGATAGAGAAAATGTCCACCACTTAATCAAGTTTGAAAGAACACACAGAAAGTCAGATGGTAGTCTCAGATTTTAAATATGACTTGAGCAGTGTCTTCAGTTTGAAACAATCCTGCGGCTCTTAAGGCATCTAATTTGAAGCAGATATTATTTACATTCATTTGCATATTGTGCTGAAAAAATAAAGCAAGAAAAAAGAAGCAAGTGATAGATTCTTAAAATTTTTGATTCAGATTTTAATTGAAATATGTAACTTCATATTTCAGTTAAGTGATTATTTAATATTCTATACATTAAAGTAATTAAAATTAATGTATGCACAACTTATAACCAAGAAGAATAAAGTATACTACCTAGAATGTAAATGCAAAAGTTCAAGATATGTTTCTTTGCTAAACTTCACTATATAATAAATGTTTATATATTTGCATACGCTATTATATTTATGTTATATATTTACATATATATTTGAGTACTGTATAAATCACATAATATATTAGAGCCAAATTTAGAGAATATATGTTGCATTGATTATACAAGTATGGAGAAGGAGCTGACTAAATAAGATATTCTCTTTGGTAACAGAATATTTCTGCTTCATTTTCACAAAATAAGTAATAGTGCATACTAACCAATCCAAAATTATGTATCTTAGGCGAGGACACAAGATACTCTACTGCTTAAAAAAAAGTAGTGATTCTTTAAATAACTGTATTTTCTCCTCTCTAAGTTAATGTTGTAGAATGATAGTAGTACACCCTGTTATTTGCTCTAAACAGTCTGTCCTATCTTGATAGTTTTACACTAAAACGAATGGGTAGTACATAATTGTCTTTGGTTACTAAAATGGCTGAAACTGTGTTTGTATATCAGAAATGTATACATGAGTATAAATATTATTTAAGAAGAGTTAAAATCCTAAACGTGTGTTCAGATGGGATTACAAAATGATGAAAGAGATCAACTTATATTTCAGTTTATTCATGTTTACTCAGTCACATGACATTTTCTATGAGTCATCTTTGCTTCATTGTTGACTATATAAATTCCTGCTTAGTAGACAGATAATGAACACATTAATGCCTCTATTTTATCTACTTTTATATTTACAACGATCTTACTTTTAGATTCTTAATCGGTGCACAATTATTTGACTAAATCTTTTACATAGAAACACTCCAGGGAATAGCGAGCAATGTCATATTTACCTGGTTGCTACAGCAGATTTACAACTTTCTTCTGTGCATTTTTTTTAAAGAAGGAGAAAGGAAATAACCAATAAAGAAAGGACGCCTAAGAAATAAAGAATAGAATAAAAACACCCCAAGTATTTATCTCACATTTTATCCTGTCCTGAAGCACTTTTTTACAGTGGAGTTTATCAAATCCACTGTGTTTCATTAGCAAGTTGTAATTTAAGGGACCATGTTGCGGAAGATATTAGCAGAGTTAATTTACTTGCAGTTATTTATACAGATCACCAATATATAATGGGAAATAGTAGTAAAACTGAAACAGCATGCCAGGAACAAACATTGAAAAATTAAAATTCAAATCAAAAGTATGCATTGATGCAGTAAAGAATTGAGAAGTAACATTTTTAAACAAAATATTGGCCAGAATAGTGGATGCCAGCATGGCACAGGAAAAATAAAAATAAAAATAAAATTTAGTTGAGCCAAATAGATTAAAAGATGGTCTTGAATAAACTATTGCTTTAGTAATTCATGACCATTGATTTTAACTAATATGTTAATTTTTTTTTTTTTAGTATTTCTTACAGTTGAATACTGAAGAAATGTCACCTCATCTTTGTCTTTTAATATCCCAGAGTCTTTACATACAGAAAATTTTACTCTTTAGTATATACTTCTATGAGGTGTGGTAAATGCATAAAATCATATAAATGCAAATACGTATAATGCACACACCATTTTTTAATAGAGGATATATTGACTTTCTACCAATTATACCTTTTTTTACATTTTTTTCTGAGATTTACATGACTTAAAACAAATACAACTATGTAAAATAAACTTATATAAGATGGAAATTAAAGTATATAGAATTAGTCAAGTTGACTTATATATTATTCATTAAAAATTGTTAATTACATTTGAATACAGAGTTTTAGGGTCATCACCAAATAAAGGCTTATATTGCAATAAGCAGCACTCTTCAAATGATAAGCAGTATACTTATATCAAACAAGGATGATTTGTCTAAAATTGGTATTTGACTTATCTATATTTAACAAGTCACTTTTTAATTTTTATTCAAATAAAGCCATGTTTCAAAAAAATCTTTGGCAAGACTAAAAATGACAATGACAGATATGTATATTAGTGAATTACATGGCAAATTTGCTTTATTTTTCTGAGCTACCCAGAGAGGAGTCTATAAGGTATTGTCTTCAATTCTCAAGTAACTTGAAAAACTTTCACAGTGTCCAGAGCCCTTAATATCCTACAAATGAAGGAGAATGTCCTCCAATTTCTTGTATCAGAAACCAATTTAAGTGGCACCAACCTTTACTTCAAAATGGGACAGTACATCTATAAAAGGAAAAGTGATAGTATCTACATCATAAATCTGAAGGGAACTTGGAAGAAGCTTCTGCTGGCAGCTTGTGCCATTGTTGCTATTGAAAACCTGGCTGATGTCAATATCATGTCATCCAGGAATACTGGCCACCAAGCTATGCTGAAATTTGCTACTTCCACGGGAGCCACTCCTATTTCTAGCCACTTCATTCCTGAGAACTTCACTAACCTGATCCAGGCAGCCTTCCAAGAGCTGAGACTTCTGGTGTTACAGACCCCAGGACTGACCACCAGTCTTTCACAAAGGAATCTTATGTTAATCTGCCAATCATTGCTCTGTGTAACACAGACTCTGTGATATGTGGGCACAGCCATTTCTTGCAAAAACAAGGGTGCTTTCTCAGTGGGTCTGATGTGGTGAATGCTGGCCCAGGAACTTCTGTGCACACATGGCATGATCTCCTGTGAACATCCATAGGAGGTCATGCCTGATCTCTCCTTCTACAGAGATCTTGAAGAAATTGAAAAGGAAGAGCAGGCCACTGCTGAAAAGGCTGTGACTAAGAAGAAATTTCATGGTGAATGGATGGCTCCAGCTCCTGAGTTCACTGCTGCTCAACCCGAGGTTGGAGACTGGTCCGAAGGTGTTCACGTGTCTTCTGTGCCTATTCAGCAGTTCCCTACTGAAGACTGGGGTGCTCAGCTCATCACTGAAGACTGGTCTGCAGCTCTCACTGCTCAGGCCTGCTGAATGGGTAGGAACAACCACTGAGTGGTCTTAATCTGTTCTTCCATGAACTCTTAAACAAAATGAAAATAAGGTTGATGAAAATTAAATAGCTTTGAAAAAAAATTCTCTTTCATGTTTGGAAATCTTATTTTAATATTAAGTAACATGTTAAGAAAATTGTAATAATGAAAATTATTGAAGGAAAATATGGTCACATTCACTTTAACATTAAACCAAGAATATAAAAACATTTTGTGTTACTTTCCAAATTCATGAACTAAAATTATTGATTTATTCATTTATTGAACAAACTATTATTATTCAGTATCAATTCTTTATAATTATATATATTACTGAATATATTATTATTCACTTTATAAGTGTAAATAAGACAAACCTTTTGTGATGAAATTATGGAAAATAATTATTATTGATAAGAATTATTATTTTTAATTATTTAAGGAATAACATCAATAAAGATAATAGGACATGTAGATTATCTCATTTTACAAAATCATATGATGATGCAATAGAATTAAGCTATATATATTTTTAATATACTGTAACGGTGTATTGTTCTTATATTTGCATCTCCGATATGTTCTCAACTTCTTTCATAAAAACATGGCCTTCTTTAGTTTGAAATCTTAGGAGCTTTTGTTCTTTCTTCTCTTCTGTCTAAAAAATATAAAATATAAACGAGTATAAATATTTATTAGGATAATCTAGCATCGTTGCAGCAATAGATAAATAAACAAATAGAACATAATGAAGAGTGCTAATATATGTTACATATGCTGAGACTTGGTATAAGACAGAAAGCACTGCTTGTCAGTGGATAAAATAAATATTTCTAAATAAATGGTGCTGAAAAAGACTGTGTCTAAATGGAAATTAATTAAATGAATTGTATTTATACCTCAAACTACATGAAAAAATTATTCCCAAGTATATTACATACCTTAATGTAAAATGCAAAGTTATAATATTTTATGAAGTTATATAATCCTAGTATAGGATATATTTTTCAGCAGAAAAAGAAAATGCACTAACTATGAAAGAAAATAATTAATTATATTTAAAAAATTAGAACTTCTGTTTATTAAAAGACTCTGAAAAAATGAAAATAGGCAAATCACAATGCAATAGAAGTGACTTAGAATTCTTTATAACCAGCTGAGGACTCATATACTGTATAAGGTAGAAAAACACGATAATAAATAAGACCAACAACTCAATAGAAAAAAAAGAGAGAAGAATTTTTGATTATGCAGTTCTCAATAGAAGAAATCCAAATAGCCAATCCACATATGAAAGGATTCTCAGTCTTATTAGTATTCAGAGAACTGCAAATTAAGTCATACTGAGAGTGAAGCATTTCCAAAATGGCAAAGTAAAGTGTTCCCTGAAAACTCACTTTTCCTGCAAAAAAATAAAAAAAGAAAGGAAAGAAAGAAAAAAAAAAAAAGGAAAAGAAACAATAGCAAATTTTTTTGTCAGCTTTATCAGAACTCTCAAAATTAACTACAATCTTATAATAATCCGACGCGTGTTTATTCATCTTGGTAAAACCAGTAGGCTTTGTGGAATTTTGTGGTATGTTCCCTATAACCTACTTCTCTTCTTTGCCTCAAAAATTGTCAATCTGGCAACAACGATGACTGTGAAAACCAGCAACCTAGCAGCTTCTGGAGTGAACAGAACAGGTTTAGAAGGCCCTCCTAAGACCCACCCTCAGAACATTGTACTTGCTGGGGAAAGCATGATTCACAAAACTTGTCCCTAAAGACCTGACTTAGAGCTTGCTCAAAGCAGAACATCTCTTTTGCCAGGGCATTTTTCAAAATAAAAATCAGCACCATTTATTTAACATTACAGTTTCCCGAGGTTGCAAAACTATTTGGAGCAAACAAGAAACTGACCAAAGGAACTCAATAGGAAAAACTGAAGAATAAGATGTCCATAGAGGATTTTGGAAAGTTCTAAAACATTTCTAAAAATCTAGAAGGCCACACGTGCACGTGCCCAGAAGGGAACTAAAAAACCTTAACCTCACCTCTGACTGACGTTAAGTTTCTGTGCAGAAAGATAATAAAGTCTAAGGAAGAGCTGTAAGATACTTACTAGAGCATTGAAGTCATGCCCAACACACACAAAACACCTAAGAAATGATAGAAACTTATTGCTTAAAGGCATTTAAGTCAATCTCTGTCTAATCATTAGATCACTACTAAGATCACTGAGCAGATACTTCAGTGGCCTCACACAACAAAGAATACAGCCCTTACAAAATTGGCCCAGGAAACTAGCTGAACAACAACAACAATAAAACTACAACAAGAAGCAATAAAAACAAATTTGGGAGGAAGGAGATCTGATTATTGGAGATGCCACATATAACTATTATTCAAAATATCCAGTTTTCAACAACCAAAAAATATGAGACATGAAAATAAACAAGAAACTATAATCCATACACAATAAAAATGTTATTGTGGGATAATCAAGATTGAAAATATAAATATAATATGGATTATTTCACATAAAGATCAAAGAAAGAAACACTTATGTATAAATCTAATGAAATTATGTGCACAGACACATTCTTATTGCTTATTTTAACGAATCAGAATCCAATTGGTATCAAACTCTTTACATTTATCAGCAAACAATGTCTACAAAATAATGAGGGGGACATATTTTGATTATAGATTTCTATATTCAACTAAGTTATCACTCAATTATGAAGAAAAATATAAAAATATTTTTCAGCTTGCAAATATATAGACTCTTCTTCCTTACTAAAAGTATTTAAAAATGGACTCTGGACAAAATAACAACTACAACAACAACAAAGACAAAGTATGAGAAGAGTTGGTGGTTAGAAGACAACTATAAAAATGCCCAGGATTATGAACATGCAGCCATGTAAGAAAGTAAACAAATCATATGATAGCTATAATTCATAGAGTTCAGAGATAAATGACTTCAAATAGAAATACATCCACCATAACATGCAGTACTATTAACAAGATGTATAGTTGTAGTTAAAGGGTATATTTCATTTTGAAAATATGTATTTAACAAATAAATTAATAACTGAAAATTCCCCAACTTTATAACCCACAATCCTACTTTCTGTGTGTTTTCTTAGTTAAATGTCTCCTTCAACTATCACATATTCAGTGAGTGCAATCTATGGACTCAAATATTACATGGCTTTGCATTTAATAGTTTTATGGTCAAAATATTTTAAATATCAATTGTTAATTCCAATGTTTGAAATAAATTTTTGATCAAGACAATGAAGATTTAATTTTACCGTTAAAAGGTGTTCTTGCTATAAACTGTGACAATGTAAAAATAATGATGTAGTAGCCAAGAGAAAGGAAGGTAAAGGTTCATATAATGAGTGGCATATATTTTAGTTTGCCTGAGATTGTAATGTTCTATTAGTGCTGTCCCACTGTCTCCTATGGTTTAGCACTTGGTGGGATTTTTCATTTCAATGAGGTATTATTATTAATTTTATTACTATAGTTTTAGTATTAATTTTATTACAGTAAGCCAGAGAGGGCAAAGTAGACTTCCCCCGTGTGGTGAATTTACAAATAAAATGAAGTGCACTCAGAAATCAGTGTTTGGGATGACTAACACCTGTGAATCTTAGGTGTTACCCAGCTGGTCATTTTGGTGTGCTAGCTAAGTATTCCAAGATCCATCAGGCCTAAAAGTCCATATGAAATATGAGAAATTATAAGTTTGGTCTATGTGAGATATATATATATGAAGAAGAAGCCAAATCGTCTTGCCTTAAAGCATACAGAAAATAGTTTGAGTTTGTATTATAATAGTTTTGTCATTTATTTTATAGGTTGATTCAACAACTGTTTATTACTTCTATTCTTTGGTGACACTTTTTTTATTTTTTAGTAAAGCCTTTAGAAGCAATGGGCACAACCTAACAATACAGTTCCTATTTAACAAAAATGAAGAATCATATTTCCTTTTTCCACAATGTTCAAAATGAAAATGCAATTTGCACAAGATGTTTGTTGACATTGAGTACCTACTATCACATCTCTGCTGATAGGTAAAATTACATGCAAACTATTGACACAAATCTGCAAAAGAAACTACAAAACTTATTTAAAGGTTAGTAACTATTTTAGAATAAAATTTTCCTGAAAACAAAACTTTGACATATACATCCATGGAACTGCATTTAATATTATTCTGTGAAACATAACTTTTTATTTTGAATAAATGACTATTTTTTAAGTTAATTTGGCTCATTTTAGACTTTCTCTAAATTAATTTGACATACAAAAAGTGAAGATTGTGAAATTTTCAGCTTCATAAGAACTTAGCAAATGATTATATTGTGCCAATTTATAGTATGTGCTCAAAATAAAAAAACTGATGAGTTCCATTAATAGACATTTTTTATTAAATTTATGAAATTAATGTTTAAATTTTGAAAGCTCGTTCTTTCGAAAGTTAAACATCAGGTATTTCTATGAATCCTTTTATAAACAAAGTTGAAAGTTCAATGTTAAGAAAAATATTTCTTTTTGTGGTGATAATATTTTGACTAACATTTCGATGAAATAAAGGATTGTTGTAAAGCTCAATGTCCTTACAAAATTGAAAAACTCTGGAACAGAAATATATTTAGACTTGTTCATGGTATGTACATAATTTGTAATTGCATCTGAACAGGCTGAGATATTCCACTAATCCAAAGTAAGCATTTGATAGATTTATAAAAAATAAAAAATATATTTTCATATACATATATGTATAGATATACATTCAAAGAAATTGAACTGCAAATCATTTGTAGAAATGCTTATTTTGAGCTAAAATATAAA
>NW_011888807.1:11546222-11553928 GCF_000151845.1 Pteropus vampyrus
TATAATCTTCCTACCAACACTGTAAAAAAAGAATTCATGGTCATATCAATGTATACAGCAGAAGCATTCAACAAAATTCAATGTGAGTTCATTAGAAAAAATTATCATCATATTAGGAATAAAAGAGAATGTCTTTAAATTGCTAAAGAGAATCTACAAAAAAAAAAAAAAAAACACCGATAATATACAGTTAATAGTGAAAGATGAATGTTTCCTACTTAGTCCAGGAACAAAGCAGTGAGAAACTACAAACTTTTTAAAAGAACACTTTTGTAACAGCAATTCTAGAATTATGGAAAGACATTTTTATACAGATGCAATAAGGAAATGTTAAAGTTATATAGATGAATGATATTAGTTGGTCAGAGTATTCAATTAACTTGTTCCATATCTTAACTCTTGTCATTATGAAATTATATGTAAATGTCCTTATTTTATCTTGAGCTGTTTTTAACTTCATAAATTTAATATTTTCTTCTAGAATGTAATTTTTAAACTCTGAAAGCCTTATATTTTTATTATTTATAATTTGTAATTTTATACAAATAGCATAATGAACTCAGAAATAAAAAAAAACTATATTTCTGTTACAGTAAAAACAAAACAGTATAAGAATCTCTATTTTTTCCTCTCCTGTACAAAAGATAAATTAAATAATAATGACTCTGGTAAATTAATTATCTTGAAAATTATGTCCAAAAGATTGGGCTGTACCACACTTTAAAAAGTACATTATATCACTTCTTATTTATTGCCTTTTTGTTTTTTTAAGAGGGTGTTGTTTTAAAAATTGCAGATGTACAAAATGAGATGGAAATAGGGAAGGCATATATTTAGGAAACAGCTCTTTGCTTGTCTTACTTTATTAAATCTGTTTTATTGGCTGACTGGGCAGTAGAATTGAAGGTCTTTTATACTATCTTTTAATATTTCAATTTTGTTTATTTTTTGTTTCCATTAACACCATTGGAGAGTTATTTATTTTTCGTTAGAGTTTTCTGGTCCTTATTCTTATCATGAAGGTCTTATTTATTTATTTATTTTAATGTATATTGACTCTTGGATACTCACAGATACATACATAATAGATAGGATAAATGTTTTATTTTATTAGTCAGAATGCCTACATCTAATAAAATAAAACTACGATTTCTTACATTTAATTTACATATTTGAAAACCACTTTGCCCAAAGGATTTGAGGCTGACAGCAGCAATTTCTGGTTTCTAAAAAGAGAATAATTTTATTAAAATATAGACAAAATTAAGCTGATATATTTTAAAATATTAAATAAAATTGAATTTCCATGATTCTGAATAATATGTTAAAATGATGTTTTTCTGAACTAAAACGGTTTTTTCTTCTAAAGGCTAATTAAATTATGTATTTGGTTTATTATCTTATTATTACAACATATTTAATTATAAAAACCCATTAATAGCATTAATGTCATAAAATAGAAAGAATATGCTAAGTTAAATTAGGTATATTTGCTCTCAATAATAAAAATCTAGAGAAGCATTAAATTAAAGATTCCAAAAAGCATAATATAGCTTTTAATACATGTTATCCTTTCATTATACAGTCTTACAGTGAAATTTTAAATTCTAAAAAGGGATTGGTATTCATCTTGTATCTTCCTGATCTTTCCTACTCCCCAACACACACGTGCACACACACACAAAGATGCTATTTCGTTGATATATATATGACATGTTAATTAGTTAATTAATTTGGAAAACTGCCACAAATATTATGTATCCATGTTTACAATTTTTGAAATGTAGTTTATAAACCAGATTTAAAAACAATTCAGTCAGTATAAGTACAGAAAATCAGAATACTTACTTTATATATATGAAGTAAAACATGAGTAAAATATGGTATGCATGATGGCCATCAATCTTTTACCAGATATTCTGCTATTAAACATTGTAAACAGTAGAATTTACCTTAAAAAAGGCAAATTGTCAAAAGTAAAATAAAATTAATATGTGTCTTGGGGTGAATTGTTCCTGTAGGATGAATTTGATAAAAGCTTATCTTCTGTCAATTTTCTGTTTCAACTATTCAAGTTATATTTCTAATATGAGTGAATTCATGTGCCAGTAGTGATGGTATTTATATTTAAAAAAAAAAAACACAAAAAAACAGGTAGGTAAAATAAAAAAGAGCCAGTTCTCTGTAGCTAAAGGATTAATAAAACATAATATTTTTACTGAAATTAAAATCTTGATCTTTCTTTTCTATATACATGTATAGAAATTATTTATAGTGTCAGTATAAAATTACATGTTGTGGGTCCCAGTTCTGGCTGTCTCCAGGCTCACGGCTAAGGATAGGACTCTGGATTTAGAATGTTACCTTAGAGTAGTAGGGCACCTGCACCTAACTTATGTAAGTATAATTCAGCTTATTATATCATGCACGTGTGGCAGAATGCCACTATTGTCCTCTGACATATTTAAAGCATATGTGGTCCCCTGGGAGCAGCAGAAGAAAGCAGAAGCTAAAGTGTGCTCCCCGCAATAGAACAGCACTCCCTTCAACAAAAGCACTCTCCCAGCAATGAAGTTGGTGCCTGCCATTTCGTTCTCATGTCAACTCCTTGTGCGTTCTTTCAACTGAGCATCTCACCACCAAAACCTTCCCTTCTTGATCCCTTCTTATGTCAGCTCAGCGCTGACATATGTATAATATAATTTTGGTGTAAAATAATTTGTTACTCTATTTCTAGGCTGTTCAGCTCGCTATCACTCACGTCACAAATACTACAAAGTAAAGATGTTGTTTGATTTAGGACCCTTACATGCCCAAAACAAATCCCACACAATACAGTTCAGGAAGAAGAATTTTTAAGAAAAATACTAGACAATGCAAGTCTCTCCAAGAGGACAGAAAGTCATGTTTGAGGTATAGGAACCTGAGAACATTGTTCAACCTTGTTTTCAGGCTGCCTATCACCCAATGCCACCAGAACTCAGCACAAAACTTCAGTCAATGCTACCTTTGTCACTTCACCAAATCATAAATTCTATGTGACTCTTGTTTTCTCTATTACTCTGCTTTGAATCCAAACTTAATTTGGATGTATCTGATTGAGTGATGAAATTATCTACCTGTGTCCTCTCTTCAAAGGATGTTGGAAAAGAGTAACTCTAGCTTATAATGAGGCTAGGGAGAAGTTTCACAATGAAGAATGAACAAGCGATGTGAGGGGACTCCAGTCATAACGAATGTTCATAAGTCTAACATCCCTGTACACCCTTCTTTCATACTTAAATTTCCAAACAATAACAACCAGAGTAATAACAACAGAAGATGTTTCTCTCTTACATATTATAAATATCAAGTGTAAATATGAAAATAAAACATGTGATGACTTTTCAGGCAACCTTGCTGTATATGACTTAAAGAAGGCACTTTAGTCACATTTTATTCTATAAGATAACAGTTATGTATAATATAATATGGAAGATACCATTTAGATTTATGCAACACAGTGGTCTTGATTGCTCACTTCCCCAAATTGGAACAACCCAAAACTTTATCATTTACTGATTCATAACCAAGTTTTGGTTTTGATTTTTCAGGATTTCTGAGTGATATTCATTTTTCCTCTCATTTCATTTTGTTTTTATATTATACAAATTCTAAAACTTAACACTACTAAAATAAATATCTAAAATTGAAGTAGACTGAGGAAAAGAAAATTAAAGATTTATACATAAATACATGAGACCACAGGAAAATATATAAGTAGATAATTCAGTATTTAGGTTAATAACTGGTCACATGACTGCAACTGGTATTTACACTTTTTTCTTCCACTACCTGACCATAGCCACTTTGTTCACAGCTGGCACTTCAGCTGATTGTTATCTAATGGGGTGATCCAGCTTTCATTCATGAAGGATATAAGTTTATGCAAGTCTTTCCTATAAGGATTTATTTAATCTTCCTAAGGTCTTTATTATTCAGTTCTAAGTATACTCTCTATTCCTTCATTATGTTGCCTTTTTAATAAGTACAACTACATACTTCAACACTGGGAGCCCTCATTTTACTTGTTCAAACAGTGGCATCAAGAACCCTAAACTGGAAGAGGATTTCAATGACGCCATTACTGTATTCATTTTAATACATTTCCACCTTAGAGACTATGAAATCTAAACCAGGGGTAAGCAAACTATTCCTGTAAAGAGTCAGACAGTAAATATGGCAAGCTTGTTAGGCCATATGGTCTCTTTTATAATTATTAAGTTCTACTGAATTGGCTTCAGAAAGGTCAGTCTTGGTGAAGAGAAGTCTGTATTATTAATCTTAGGTGTAATCCCCAAATCTGACACTATTGTAAATGTCCACTCTACTTTTGTACACATTAGAGTGTATATTGCAGTGACTGGGGGTAAGAGGCTAAACTATTCAATATGATTATTAAAATGTATGCTTATTACCCCTTGCCCAATAGTCTTTATGGTAAATAACCATATATACCTTTTGGAAAAATGTGGGAAAACATTACCACACATCTTAGGTTTTTATCACAGAGTCTTTTCTCAAAGTTTCTCATTCTAACTTTTAATCGAGGGGTCCTGGTTCTGTGATATGATGGTGAAAGTTTAAGAATTATATGAGGGTCCTTAATGTATACTTTAATTTCAGCCAAGTTTTTTTGTTTTTGTTTTTGTTTTTTCTGCTGATAGATAGATAGATGATAGATAGATAGATAGATAGATAGATAGATAGATAGATAGATAGATAGACAGACAGATCTAGATCTAGATCTATTTTTTTAATTATACACATCAAGTAAGACTTTAGTGGAATCTGATATATTTTGGTCCTTAGAACTGGTATATTTTTTGCTACTATCATAGTCCAGTTTGATCAAGGTGCTCAGATTGTACCCTTTTTCTGCTGAATATTACAATAAACATTCCCTTTATCTTTGGTAGGTAAGAAATTAATTGTTTTCTGTTTGCTAAGTACCCATCTACTGGACTATATTAGTTTGTAATGGCTGGAGTAACAAAATTTCAGAAGGTTTAAAATACAGAAATGCATTTTCTTACAATTTGGAGGCTAAGAGTCCAAAATTGAGGTTGCAGCATGTTTGGTTTCCTCTGATGCTTCTCCTCTTGTTTTGCAGATGTCTGTCTTTTTACTGTGTGCTGACACGGTCATTTCTTGATCTATGTGTGTATGTATTGTAGTCTCCTCTTTTTATAAGGACACCAGTCATATTGAATATGGCCCAACTACATGCCTTGTTTTACCTTGATTACCACTCTAAAGGCCTCAACTCCAAGTGCAATCATATTCCGAAGTACTAGAGGTTAGGAATTGAACATATGGATTTGAGGGGGACACAGTTCAGCCCACAACATCATCTCATTGAAATCTGGTAATCTATCCTAATGGCATCATTGCCAGCATCTTAGATCATAGAAAAAGAAAAAAGAAAAACAAACAAACAAAAATACTAGCAATGCTTTTCTTTGTTGCTGGCACTCTCTCTCAGCAATGTATGCTCTAAGTCATGATGAAGGGAGGGATTTCTGTGCTTCCAAGAGGGCCGTTATTGAGGAGTGAATGAGTTCACCATTTATGGTAATTGCACTCTAAATCCTCAGATTATTGTCTCCAAATTAGTCCATGAACTTTTTGGCAACTCATTTTCATTTATTGTAAGATGCCATTAAATCCAGATTCTAGTCAACCTACCAGGAAATAATTGGAATTACAATTTTTTTTTTTTTAATTCAGTGTATTCTATCCAAAATTTCTGGTAATTTCTCCTGGCATAATAATTCAATCTCATCTAAAATATGATACCATCAACATATATACATACTATCAGAATTTGAGTTTATGTAAATGTTGGTTTGTAAACCTGGCAGATAGCTTCCCAGGTGTAATGTGAAACATGCCACCTTATGTGGAAGGAAAAGAGAGAACTAAGAAAAAGATAGACTACTTTGGATTGGTAGGTGGCAGGTTTAATAAGCAAGAGAACTTACTGATGAAGGTTGTCTTGAATGGCTGCAAACTGGTAGTTCTCCACACCCACTGCTAAATTATAAGTTTATATAGGGTCCTTGACTGGGTTCAGTCACATACACAGGAGGTCTTAACTGGGTTTAGTCACTTTCCCCATCTAGATGATCTCATCACCACATTAGTTTCTCAAGGCTGTGTCCTTACGAAGCTTATAGCATAGAGAAAGCAAGCAGAATACACATTCCATCCACAGAGGAGGGAGTATAGAGCCTCCAGTTGCTTGAGTCCAGCTGGTGGTTTAAATTGGCAGTAATGTCTTCTTGATGACCTTCCTCTACAAGAAAACAGCAATTCTTTTGCACTTGGGCTTTCCCTTCTCAGGACTGAAAGCTTGTATTTCACATGGAGGAAATGCCAGAATCTAACTGTAGTTATATTTAGAAGCAGTGACTGGCATTGGGTGTAAAACATGAGGGGAATTGATTTCTCCTGGTAAGATTGTCTCAAGGTTTTCTAGTACCACAGCAAAAAAAGAAAAATAAAATAACTCATGGGACAGGGGAGGAAAGGTTTAGATGTTTAAGATGCTTACTAGCTAAAGCTTATAAAGCTTTTTTATAATAGAGCCCAAACTATTACATCAGAGATACAGTGAGGCTTGAGATTAAATTTATTTACAGTTTGATATCAATTTGTGATTTGCAGTTATTTTAGCCCATAACTAGAAGAAATCAAGTTTTTTTTTTTTTTTTCCCTAACACAATTTTAGAAAGTACCTATTTCTTATAACATTTTTGGGGATTGAAATTAAGACTGATGAAAGGCTCATTTTGTATGTCCTCCAATATATGTAGAAAAATCAATTAGCTATTTCTTTTATTTATCTTGAACTTTATGGTATTTTTTGGAAAGAGCCTATTATATCTCCCAAGGACTTGCTCTCAATTTGCATTTCGTTACAGATGATCAAAGAAAATGATCTATTAATCATTTTGCCATATGTTGCTTGAGTCTCATACTCAAATACTAGAGGGATACTTTATGCTCTTTAAATTCACTGAAGCTAGTTAACCTATCCTTGATTCTCATCTTCTTAGAATCTAAAGGCTGAAATCACAATAAATGTCAATTTCTGTAATAAGCAGTGTTTTTAGAAGCAAATATTAAAAACTACTCTTGCAACTTTAGCCAGACATAAATTTTATATATTTAATGGTATTGTTGGTTCACAGACTCTCCAAGTGGACTAGAATCTGGTGTGGAGGAATACAATCTAAGAACAAAGTCAAACTACAATGCGGAAACAGTTGTAGCAGCTCGAACTGTTGATTCTGAACACCAGATTCCAGAAAGACATCAATTGCCACTTCCCAATCAGAAGAAGCTGTCTCTTTAGCAAAAACTGAAATCCGCATAATGCTTTCTTTCATACATTTCTCTCTTCTAAATAAAATTCCTACGTGAATACATCCAACTGACAGTATCTATGTTTATATTGGTTTATTTGTAGTTAATGGCAGTATGATTTCTGATTTCTACACTGAGGAGATATTTAAGAAATATGGGAAATTACTCAGATATAGAAGAAGAATGCAAAATATTTTGAACTGACATAGGAATTTCCAATTTCAAAGACAAAATTGGGGATTGTCTGGTTTAACAGAGCTCATAGTGCTTAATATCCCTGTGTTCTCACTCATACC
>NW_011888807.1:11555018-11559664 GCF_000151845.1 Pteropus vampyrus
TGGTTTTGAAGTTCTTTTGGATCTTTATTTATAATAATTAAGATCGACATGAGATTGTTTTCTTCCTGAAATAAATTCCGTAGCTGCCTTCTGGTAGAGTGCTTTAAGTGAAATTTATTTTGGAATACTCAATAAATTCCAATATTTATATGTCTCCAAAATATTTCCATGTAAATTTATGCCATGAATCTATACAACAGCTGATTTGAAGATCTTTATTTTCAATTGAGATTTTTTTTTTTCTTTTCTTCATTTACCCAATTCTAATTCAAAAAAGAAAAGTTTATTTATGGCTTATTTCTGCTTTGGAGATTTATTTCTCAATCAGCCTTGTACTGAGGTACATTATATGAAAATTTGAGCTTTATGTAGTTTATACAATTATACTTTCTATTTGGGGTGAGCTCTGGGTTTTATTTCCTTCATCTCTAAACTTGTGTAACCATTAAAATTAAGGTCAAACTCATTAAGTTTTGAAATACACCTTCAAGGTGAAAGCTAGCTTTGAATTATCTTATCACACAAGATTTTTAATTTTTATTTGTTATTGTCCTCTAGAGTCTTTGATTTGTTGGAACTCAAGGATGCATTTTTAAGCACTAAAAAATTATCCTGCGTTTAAGGATATATTTGTCAGAAGGGTCATTCATGGAATCTGGTACATTATACTATGTTATTCTATTGTGTGTAATATTTTATAAAAAGAGAATGCCTAGGAAAAGCATTGTCTTACTGATAAAAAGTAATGGAAAGTATGTTTGTATTTATCAGCTTTTTCACTGACAGTTTTGTAATGAGTTTTTATTTTAAAGCCCATATGTTACTTTACCTATTAAAGAGTTAATGCTATTTGCAAGTGTCATGAAACTTAGCCCTTAGAGAATATGAACCACAATGACTGATTCCTTACTAGACTTGAGAGATATATAAACCTCCACTGCCCATTAATTCATTACAGGTAATAGGCCAATATGAATTATTAATTATATCTCTCTTTTTTAAGTTTCTTCTAATACTCATAGCATGCATTCTATCACTCCTGCACATCAGGATAGTGCATATTCAGTGACGCACTATTCTTTATATACTTTTGGCCTCTTTGGTAGAAAAATGTTACTTTTAAGCAAAGAAAACATTGAAAATGGTGATATACTTACTATAAATGTTAGTACAAAAAACATTGGTCCAGATTTTTTAAAGTGTTAAGTTCAACATTACTATATAAATATAGAATTCGCTTGGGAAGGATTAAAATAACAAAATTTAAAATTTATCTCACCTCATTTATTGATGAATTTCTTTTTCATCAAAATAAGAAAAACAATAATAATTAAACAAAAATGACAAAAAGCTGCTATTTACAGTATTATATATGGAAAGGATTTATTTTTGGTAGTCAGGAGAGTGTAGAAGAATGTTGTATTGAAGTGAAATATAAGGATAAATTTGGTTTATTTAATAATTTGGGTGTGAGATTTGATATAGAGTTTTACATATTAAAAAATGATTTGATAAACTTATCTAAAACATTAATCATGAGCTGTAAAAGAAATGGAAAATTTTAATTGTATTTAAATTAGTCATGAATATGTATGTTAAAATGGTTCAGTATATTTCAGAACTATATTACTCAAGAAGAAATTTTAATTACTATCTATTTTGGTTGTTATTAAAACTGAAAATTCCCAATGTTATAACAAAGTGAAAAATTCCTATGAATTGAGGATACATTATTCTAGATTTTCAAACATTTCCATTCTAGCAATGATTTAAGATTACTATTACTGCATTTTTTAAATAAAACTTTCTTGTAGAATCTGTATGACCTTTTATGTAATGCAATATTTATATAGGTTTTTTACACATTGCTCATATTACCTTATAAGTTATGCATTGATTAGTGCTGTAACAGTGACTATAATGATTAAACACTAAGCAATTTATTCTCCACATAGAATACTTTAGTGAGCAGCCCAGGGCTTGTTTGGTAATTACAAATTTTAAGGACTCAGGCTGAGTCTATTTTTCTGTTCTGCTGTACATAAATTCTATTCTTAAGATGACTCCTTCCTTTATCTGCACTCTTGTGCACAGCCATGACTTGGGAAAACAGTCCCAATTTCAAACACCAAAGAATACATCAGTGTCTTAGTTCAGGTTGCTGGGTGGCTTAAACAACAAACATTTCTCACAATTCTTCAGAATGAAGAGTTCAAGAAAAAAGCACTGGCAGATTGGATGCCTGGTGCGAATTCTCTTTCTAACCTGTAGACAGCTGCCTTATTGTTGTTTTTGTATTGCAGAGATCAGAGTGAAAGTAAGCTCTCTTGTGTCTCTTTTTATTAAAGTACTAATTCCATCATGAGGACTCCATCTTTATGACCTTCCAAAGGCCCCACTTCCAAATACCATCACATTGATTAGGGTTACAACCTATGAATTGGGTGGAGACAAAAACAAACAGTCCATAAAAATCAGGGTATGCTGAAATTACCAATTTCCCTCACTAGTTATTGGTTTAGGTATAAGTATGTGAGGCAATTCAGGCCATTGTGATATCAGGAACAGTCTGGTAAGAAGTTTTCTGGGAAAAGTATTTTTCAATTAAAAAAAAAAAGTTAAATTCTATTCTGTCTCTGAGCCTTCTCATGTGGATTTGTGCTCTGGAGCTGCTATAGTTATCTTGTAACCACGAGGGGAACTAGCCTAAGGAAAACACTTATGTGATGCCAATGATTAATGAGAGTCATGAAAAAAATGTCAGTGAAATCTTGAGCCATGAATAAAACCGCAAAGTCTCCTCTTGATTTCTGTCTTTAATTTTGGATATTGAAATATTGAATAAATGTAGTCCTGCTATCATGGCTAAATTGTAACTTCAGAGGGGTCTGATAAAGATTTTACAAATTTGAGGTAACGAGTTTATAGAGACAACAGGAACACATTATTTCATCCTAATTCACTAGAGAAAGTTTACTGGACAAATTCATATTACCTTAATAACTAATTATAAATGTCATCAAAAGTCCCATAGAATTCCCGAAGAAAATATCTCAGTATAAGAGTGGCAATCTTTATTTTTCCACAAATATGAAAAATGAAGAGAAATTTTTGTATTATTTGTGTTCTCAGTCACTCTTGGTATATATAGGGACCCCATGCATTTGTCTTACATTAAGACTATTCTTTGCTTTGATAACTTTTGCATACATTTTCATTTTTTATAATAAAGTATTTTTATATTAATCCACATCTTTCATCATGACACTTAAAAAGAAGTTAGTGAAAGAACTGAAAATAGAATGGAAACATCGGAAGTGGTAAAAATCTTTTGTCTATATTGTGTTCAGGGTTTTCCCCATTTGAGAATGTATAGATTTTGAGAGGCAAGAATCTCTTCTAAATATTTTCTAATCACTATAATCTAATTTGAAGATAAGATTTATTCTACATAAACTTGCTTTCTAAGGAAATTTTTAAAAAATCAGCAGTAAAGAATAAAGGTAGAAACATTTACCAAAATACTGTACAAAATAAACAATAAATGTTCATAAACGAGTAATAGAATTTATGTTCTGTGCAAAACTGAAATTGGCCTCTTGGGAACTAATGAATGGCAGCAACTATTTTATGACAATCAATGCAAAATCAACATAATTTCAGTGAGTCTTTATCACAGAAGCCTGAACAAATTATGAATTACGGGTTAAAGATAAACTAGTTGACAGAGGACATTGAACATGTGTGTTTATGCCTCATATATAGAAAAAGGCAAAAATTAAGTCTTTATGCGCAGAAAAGAATTTCACAATACCAGGCTTGAACTAAAATATGTAAAATAAAAGTTAGTATAATTCTAAAATAAAGGGAAAGCATTTGCCATACTTAAAATACTTATATATACAAAGTAAACTTCTAATAATTGTATCAAATAACCAAGTGGTGTGGTGGGTAAGCGTTGGCATCTTAGATTCAGATAGTCTACTTTTCATACCTGGTACCAGGTTATAATCCTACCATTTCCACTTACTTATGTATGACTTTAAATAAATTACTTCATCTCTCTTTTCCTCAGTTTCTTCACCTATAAAATACAGTGTTACTGTCATTTTCAGATGAATTGATATGCAAAGTGCTGAAAACTGCCTGGACTATGTTATATGCATATTATTTCTTGATTTTTTTTTAAAAAAGATTATTGTATATTTATTATTTCTCAATAGGATGATTATGAATTTTGCTTGAGATAAAATCAAGATACTTGAATAAGAACAAGCAGAGTTATTGGTAGTATTCATTGTTTTAAGTTTAATACATTTTATAACATTGAGTCATGCTTAAGAATGAAATAAGTGATAAAAAATATTTTTTGATATAATATGAATTACATGAGCTGGCTACATGATCTTTTTTAAAACTACAAAATTAGTAAAAAGTACTTTTTTATGATTGTAAACTCTGGTATAATTACTATTTTTACAAAACACAAATTATGAACTAATTGGGTAACTATCTAGATTATATGAATTGACAACATGTCAGAAGAGCACTAATAACAATAACTCTACAAAACTGAGAAGTCCTAACAACCACAAAGTATTATTGATGCTTTTGCATATCTGAAGACTTTTTATGAATCCTACAAC
>NW_011888807.1:11560039-11562314 GCF_000151845.1 Pteropus vampyrus
TGTATATACTACATTTCCCAGGAATTTCAAAGAGGAACCTGCTAACTACAAAGACAGACAGTAGGAAGATTGAAGGCCTAATCATTAAATGCAGATTGATATATCATGTATATTTACTTAATATATGTTGTGTCCCCTTGTTTATATTACAAGTTTCTATTAAGCAATGATCCCTTTCATTTACTTTTCTACTCTACTCAGACCCCTTATGTAGTGTTCAGAAGACTTTATATTCATAATGAGATTTTCTGCCAAATCTAGAAAATGTTTTAATATCAACAACTGTTGATTCCATTTCTTCAGACCCCTGAACCCAATAGTCTTCTAGATCTGTTTTTACATTGACAGTCTGTGCAAGCTAGAAAGGAATTTTTTTTCTATGGATGTTTCTCTGGCATTTCCAGGTTGAGATACAGAGTTTTTATATAAAAATGAAGAGTACAGTTCATTCCAGGCAATTCAATGACAGGTTAACTTAATATGGTTTAAATATGCTGCAAATTGGGGATTCTATTAAATGTGGACTATTTGGAAAACAGTATGGACTGAATATCCTTTGGGCAATTCTCAATGAATATTCAGATAATCTCGGTGTAATTTATCAAAGGGTTATATTTTTCTGACAAGCGCTTGGTGTATCAACATTCTGTGTTGTCATTTAAGGATAGTCATGTTGTATGACTTCCAGGAACTGAGGTTAATACCTTAAAAATATTGAATAGATCCTTCAGGATAACTGAATGCAAGGGCATCTTATTTCATCCTCCACTTTTTTCTTAAAAAAAAATTCTAATTCTGCTCTAACACAGGAATGAGCACATGAATGTGGCCAAGAGTTATTTCTATATGGTTCCATTTACTAATGAGTTAATTAAATTACTCAATTATGCAACACATATTTATGTAAATATGTATATTTATAATAACTGGTTATTATATGTGATTGGTGCTGTGTGCAACAGCCTTCATAATTTTACCTCAATGAAAATTTAAAGCAGCTCTTACCAATTTCCTACCTTCAACATTAAAAAAATAAAAGTAAAAACATATTACTGATAAAAAACTAACAGTAAGCAGGGTAATATTATAGTAAAAAGATTTCTAGATAAATAACTACTTTGACTTACTCTTTAGATATTAAGGAATAATTTATATCTGTAGAAATATCTATCAAATATAATTACCTTAATTTTAAAATGTTTCCTCTAAGTTTTTCTAAAATCAATTGCATAGAACTCCTGTTAAGCACTCTTGACGTTAGGAAATCTCTTACTTTTCCATTAGAGAACAAATTATTCTGGGTGATTCAAATAGTCACCTAAATAACTCAATGCAATATTTTGAACTAATTTTCTTCTTTCTTTCATTTGTAACTTAAAAACAACAGTAAGAGTTCAGTTAGTTAGCCTAAACAAACAACTGCTAATCAATAGGGAAGAAATTTACAGAACATACCTTGAGAGCCATGAATATTTCCTCTAAATTTAATTCACTTTACTATTTAATTCATCATTTTAATTTTCAATAATAATGTAAAATTTTTTATCACATGGATGTTTCATCTAACTATATAATTATATGCGCTTATACTAATTATGTATCATAATTAAAACAGGTAATCACTATGTTAGCATATTTAATTACATAGTTGAACACTCACTTCATGCAAATGTATTTCACACTGAGAGTAATATATGCTGCACAATAAGTAATTTTTCTAAAGCTTTTATCAAGTCAAACTCTTGAAATCAGTAAAAAAGTTAAAATAAATTCAGAATCTAATAAACCTGACTTAGAATCAAATTTAAAAGGACTAAAGTGTCTTGTAAAGAAATAAAGTATATTAATTCAATTTTTATTTATTTATTTATTTTCTTTACACCTACAACCCCTGTTCTTCCTAGGTGGTCTCCCATCCAAGTACTAACCAGGCCCGATCCTGCTTAGCTTCCAAGATCAGACTATTAATTGAAATTTAACTTAGAATTTCCCATCTATAAACACATACTTGATATGCAGAATTTAAAACTTAGAATTTTTGTTATTTCTTGGTAGTTTCGGTAATTTAAATTATTGTTGATATCGAAATCAAAGATTTTATATATCTGCTTTCTAAGCCAATATAGAACATAATCAAATATTCTTATTCAGAGTTGTTTTGTGTGTGTGAAATAAATGGAATGTATGAAAAGAATAGAAAAATTTATGAATAAAAGAGTCAACCATATCTATTTTCCCATACATGTATGTCCAAATCTTCTATAAATTTATTAAC
>NW_011888807.1:11563949-11566801 GCF_000151845.1 Pteropus vampyrus
TTTTTAAGGTTGAGGGTAAGTTAGTGTATGATGTTATGTAAGGCTCTTTTATATTACTGTAGTCATAATAGTAATCATTAGGAAATGAAAGAACGGTTATAATAAATTGATGTCCAATACTCTTAACTCAACATAATCTAGAACTAAGACTTTGTAGATGTTATATTTCTAAAGGAAAAAATTTTTAGATTCCTTTAGAATTCAAACTTTGGGGAGAACAATTAAACAATAGAAACATGCATCTTCCTTCTTATAGCTATAAAGGAATTAAACATAGACATCTTTTCTCCAAAGGTTTTTTTTTTTTTTTTTCCGTTCTGCAATAGAGCTCAGATGATGCCTTTATTACCACCTTCGTAAAATTTGGACTGTGAAGATTCCCAATGATATTGTGATGGCAAATCCAATGGCAATTGCTCCATTCTCCCGTCAGCAACATGTGACACAGATGGCCCTACCCTCATTCTTGGTAGACTTTATTTATTTATCTAGAAAAACAGCATACTTTCTTGGTTATTATCTAAAAAGACAATACAATTCTTTGGTTATTGCCATGATACAGGTCAACTTTTGGTTATTCACAATTTTCTTTTCTTTTTTCATACAGTCTCCTAGAACTTAGTATTGCAATCCTGATGCCAAATGATATAAAACAAGCATTATTATATTTTTAATAAATTTATTTATTTAAATTAGTTTCAAGTATACAGTACATTGGTTAGGCATCTATATGTTCATAAAACCATCTCCCCTCCCTCCCCTGGTCCTCCTCTTAGCCATCATATTAATGCTACCTGCTTTCCCTCTGCCATGCTCCCCGTGCCCAACTATCAACTATTAATTTGTACTTTTATAACCCTTTACCCTATTCTCCCAGCCCCCCTCCCCTCTGTCCATCACCAAATTGTCCACTATATTTGTATCTGTTTTCGATTAGTTTGTTCTTCTTGTTCCTTAGATATCACATATAAGTGAAATCATATGATAATTATCTCTCTCTGTCTGATTGATTACACTCAGCATAATAACCTCTAGGTCCATCTATTTCAAATGATAGGATTTATTTTTTTTAATGTCTGAGTAATATTTCATTATATATATACATAAACCATAATTTCTTTATCCAATCGTCTGTTGATGGGCATTTAGGTTGCTTCCATATCTTGGCTATTGTAAATTGTGCTGCCATGGACATTGGAGTGCATAGATCTTTACAAATTATTGTTTTGGCTTTCTTTGGATAAATACCCAGAAGTGCAATTGCTGGTTAAAAAGTATATCCATTTTTATTTTTTAGGAAACCTCCATACTGTTTTCCATAGCGGCTGTACTAATTTGAGATCCCACTAACAATGTATGAGGGTTCCCTTTTCTCCGCATTCTCACCAACACTTGCTATTTTTTGATTTATTGATGGTAGCCATTCTGAGGTGTGAGGTGATATCTCATTGTGGTTTTAATTTGCATTTCTCTGATGATTAGTGATCTTGAGCATCTTTTCATATGTCTGTTAGCCATCTGTATTTTCTCTTTGAAGAAGTAGATGTTCAGGTCTTCTGCCCATTTTTTAATTGGATTGCTTTTGTTGTTGAGTTGTATAAGTTTTTTATAAATTTTGGATATTAACCCTTTATCAGATGTATGATTAGCGAATATCTTCTCCCAAACAGTCGGTTGTCTTTCTGTTTTGTCGATGGTTTCCTTTGCTGTACAAAAGCTTTTTAGCTTGATGTAGTCAGTTTGTTTATTTTTTCTTTTGTTTCCCTTGCCTGAGGAGATATATCTGAAAAGATATTCCTGTTAGTAATATCAGAGAGTTTATTGCCTATGTTTTCTTCTAAAAGTTTTATGGTTTGGGATCTTACATTTAAATCTTTAATCCATTTTGAATCCATTCTTATATATGGTGTAAGAAGGTGGTTCAGCTCCTTTTTTTTGCATGTATCTGTCTAATTTTCCCAACATCATTTATTGAAGAGACCGTCTTTACCCCATTGTATAGTCTTACCTACTTTGTCATATATTAAGTGAACATATAGGCGTAGATTTATTTCTGGGCTCTCTATTCTGTTCCATTGATCTATATATCTGTTTTTATGCCAATCTCATGCTGTTTTGATTACTGTAGCCTTGTAGTATAGTTTAATATCAGTAGCGCTATATCTCCAACCTTGTTCTTTTTTCTTAAGATTGCCATGGCTATTCAGAGTTTTTTAGGGCTCCATATAAATCTTAGGATTATTTGTTCTAGCTCTCTGAAAAATGTCATTGGTATTTTGATAGGGATTGCATTGAATCTATAGATTGCTTTGGGTAGTATGGCCATTTTAATGATGTTGATTTTTCTTACCCATGAACAGGGAATATGCTTCCATTTATTTGTATCTTCTTCAATATCTTTTTTCAATGACATAATTTTCTGAAAACAGGTCTTTTACCTTCTTGGTTAATTTGATTCCTGGGTATTTTATAGTTTTTTTATACAATGGTAAATGAGATTGTTTTCTTAATTTCTCTTTCTGAAAGTTCATCATTGGTGTGTAAAAATGTCACCGACTTCTAAATATTTATTTTATAACCTGATCTTTTACTGAATTCATTGATCAGTTCTAACAGTTTTTTGGTGGACTCTTTAGAATTCTCCATATATGGTGTCATGTCATCGGCAAATAGTGAGTTTTACTTCTTCTTTTCCAATTTGGATGCCTTTTATTTCTCTTTCTTGTCTTATTGCTGTGGCTAAGACTTCCAATACAATGTTGAAGAGGAGTGGTGAAAGTGAGCATCCTTTTCTTGTTCCTGATCTTAAGGAAAATGCTTTTAGCCTTTCCCCATTGAGTATGATGTTAGCG
>NW_011888807.1:11566951-11574875 GCF_000151845.1 Pteropus vampyrus
AATTTTTTGAAATAGTTTGAGAATAGATGATAATTCTTCTTTGAATGTTTGGTAAAATTCTCCGATGAAGCCATCTGGTCCAGGACTTTTGTTTTGGGAGAGGTTTTTGATTACTGATTTGATTTCATTGGTTGTAATCGGTCAGTTCGGATTTTCTGTTTCTTCCTGACTCAGTCTTGGGAGATTGTATGTTTCTGGAAATGTATCCATTTCTTCCAGATTGTCCAGTTTGTTGGCGTATAATTGCTCATAGTATTTTCTTATGATCCGTTATATTTCTGTGGAGTCTGTGGTTATTTCTCCTCTTTCATTTCTGATTTTATTTATTTCAGTCCTCTCTCTTTTTTTCTTGATGAGTCTGGCTAAGAGTCTGTCAATTTTGTTTATCCTTTCAAAGGATCAACGCTTGGTTTCATTAATCTTTTGTATTGTTTTTCTAGACTCTATTTCATTTATTTCCACTCTGATATTTATCATTTCCTTCCTTCTATTCACTTTGTGTTTTCCTGTTCTTCTAGTTCTTTTAATTGTAAGGTTAGGTTATTTATTTGAGCTTTTTCTTGTTTCTTGAGGTAGGCCTATATTGCTATGACTTTCCCTCTTAGGACTGCTTTTGCTGTGTCTCACAAATTTTGAGTCATAGTGTTTTCATTTTCATTTGTCTCTAGGTATCTTTTGATTTCTTCCTTGATCTCATTAATAATCCATTCATTGTTTAGTAGTAAGTTATTTAGCCTCCATGTGTTTGTGTATTTTCCAGTTTTTTTTTTTTCTTGTAGTTGATATCTAGTTTCATATCATTGTGCTCAGAGAAGACGGTTGATACGATTTTAATCTTCTTAAATTTATTGACACTTGATTTGTGTCCTAACATATGGTCTATCCTTGAAAATGTTCCATTTGCACTTAAGAAGAATGTATATTTTTCTGCTTTGGGATAAAATGTTCTGGTAATATCTACTAAGTCCATCTGTTCTAGTGTGTCTTTTAGGCCCATTGTTTTCTTGTTGATCTTTGCCTGGAAGATGTGTCCATTGGTGTCAATGGAGTGTTAAAGTCTCCTACCATGCGTGTATTACTTTTGATCTCTCTTTTTATGTCGGTCAATAATTGCTTTATGTATGTAGGTGCTCCTCTCTTGGGTGCATATATGTTTACTAGAGTTATGTTCTCTTGATTTATCGATCCTTTTATTATTATGTAATGCCCTTTTTTAAATCTCTTATTATAGCCTTTGTTTTAAAGTCTATTTTATCTGATATAAGTATTGCTACCTCAGCTTATTTTTTCATTTTTGTTTGTGTAAAATATCTTTTTCCAGTCTGTGAGTGTCATTTGATCTGAAGTGGGTCTCTTGCAGACAGCATACACATGGGTCTTGTTTTCTTATCCATTTGGTTACCCTATGTCTTTTGATTGGAGCATTTAATTTCTTTACATTTAAAGTGATTACTGATAGGTACATTGTTACTGTTATTTTATTATTCATATTTGTTATTTCTATTTTCTTTTTTACCTCTTCTTTTTTCACATAAGACCCTTTAACATTTCTCGTAATGCTGGCTTGTTGGTGATGAATTCCTTAGGCTTTTTTCTGTCTGGGAAGCTCTTTGTCTCACCTTCCATTTTAATAAAAAGTCTTGCTGGGTAGAGTATCCGTGGTTGTAGATTCTTGTTCTTCATAACTTTGGATATTTCTTGCTATTCCCTTCTGGCCTAAAAAGTTTCCATTGAAAAGTCAGCAGACATTCTTATGGGTGTACTCTTGTAAGTAACCAGCTTCCTTTCTCTTGCTGCTTTTAAAATTCTCTCTTTGTCTTTGACCTTTGGTGTTTTAATTATGATGTGTCTTGGTGTAGGTCTGTTTTAATTCCTCTTGTTTGGAACTCTTTGTGCTTCATGAACTTGTATGTCTAATTCCTTTGCCAGGTTAGGGATGTTTTCTGTCATTATATCTTCAAATAGAGTTTCAGTTCTTTGTTCTCTCTCTTCCTCTTCAGGTACTCCTATGATTTGGATATTTTTATGCTTTATGTTGTCCCAGAGGTCTCTTAAACTATCCTTATTTTTTTTTAATTCTTTTTTATTGTTGTTGTTCTGTTGTCCTTGTCTTGCAATCGGTGATTCAGTCTTCTGTTTCATCCAATCTACTGTTGAATCCTTCTAGTGTATTCTTCATTTCCATTATCATATTCCTCATTTCTGTCTGGTTCTTTTTTATGGTTTCTATGTCCTTTTTTATGCTCCTATTGTGCTCATCCATTATCCTCATAAGTTCGTTGAGCATCCTTATAATCATTATTTTGAACTCTGACTCTAGTAGGTGGCTTACCTCCATTTCATTTAGCTTATTTTCTGGAGTTTTCTCTTGTTGTTTCATTTGTGGCATGTTTCTTTGTTTTCTCATTTTTTTAGCCTCTCTGTGTCCTTTTCTAATGTGTCAAGAATATTTGTTTCATCTCTCAGCCTTGGCCAGATGGCCTAATGTGGAAGGTGTTCTGTGCGGTCCAGTAGTATACTCTCCCTGATCCCTTGTGCTGGGAGCTCTGGATGTGATCTTCTGTTGCTGCCAAGCTTTTATTGTTGTTAGTAGATCAGTGGGTGGGATTAACATTCAGGCTAATTGTGGGAATTGGCTACACCCTCAGGATAAGAGCTGTTGCATTGGAGCTAACCCCACTGAGTGAGATTTGCCTTAGCAGGCTTGTGTATTGGAACTAGTCAGGAGTTGCTCCATTGTGATCTGGTGCTAGCCTCCAGATGTGTTGGTTTTGTGGCCTCTTGGAAAGGGCTCACCTGTAGGCCAAGGTCAGCCTCTGCTTTTGATTGCTTAGGGCTACCTGGTGAGAACTACAAAGCAATCCACTGATGGTTGTTGCCTACGCTGGATCTATAGATAAGTAGAAGAGACGATGTTGTAGGCAGCTCTTGGTTATCCCCTATCCCTGACCTATGGCAGTTTAGCAGAGGGACCAGTGCTCCTCAAGGCCTGATACTGCCTATCAGTTGCCTGTAAGTCTCTGAAACTGAATGAGCCTCTGGGTGATATGTGTGTTGAGTGGCACAAGGAGCCTGGGAGTCTCCTAGGCCCAGTGAGTAAATTTCCCTCTACCACTGCAATGTCAGTTTACGTGCCCACGCTGTCTCTGTGGCTCGCTTCCCACTTGTAGGAAGGTCAATTGCTGCCCACCCTGGGCCTAAATGCTCTACCTGGATCAGGGGCAGCTGCCTATCAATGTACAGTGGGCACTTTGTGTACTGGATGAGGCAGGAGCTCAGGGAGTCAAGGGCCGTCAGGCTAATACAGATCCCTGCAATCCCCTTAAAAGGTATTGCAGCTCATACAGGCAGCAGTGGTCTGTCCACAACTGTTTTCTTCAAAATGTGCTCACTGCACTAGCCAAGGTCTATTGCCTGTCCTAACTCTTCAACCCTAGAGCCAAGCAAGGCACAAGAGGCTGCTTGTCAGTGAGCTGAAGGCACTTTGTGGCTTGGGAGAAGTGGGATCTCAAGGTGACAAGGTCCATTCGGCCAATATATCCTCGGTTTTGCTGCAATTTCTGTGCCTGGGCATTCCCGCTATAGACCCAGATCACAGTGAGACCAGCTGCCATTAGGGGCATTCCTACAGACCTCTGTACTCCTTGGACACAAAATTGCAACTTTTGCAGGCAGCAAAGGTCTGCCTGCTGTTGATTTCCATGCAGTGACCACCCTGTGCCAGCCTAAGTTTGTTGCCTGTGTGAATTAGGTGATCAGGAGAGGGAATTTCAGGGCTGTGTCAGTTCACTGTTAATGGGCCCCCTGGGGCAATTTGTGGGTATAGTGAAGTGGGGTCTCAGAAAGACAATGGCAATAAGATCAATACAACCTCAGTCTTGCTGCAAATTTGGTAACTGTTGTGAGTTCCTGCAGACAACCCAGATCACAGCAAGACCAGCTGCTGTCTGTGACTGGCCCAGAGGTCCTTGATATCTGCCCAAGTTTGTGTTGGCAGCAGAGATCAGCCTGACCCTATTTCTGAAATGGGGCTCACAGCACTGGCCGCTGTTGCTGGGATTAGAAATGCTGCTCACAATGATGGCACCCCAGCTGTGAATACTTGGCTCTGAATCACTCTGATTGTAATTGCTGATTCTCAAAGCAGATCACAACACATTTCAAAATATTGATATTACATGGAGAATTTCTCTATTCCCAATGAAATTGAAATAAAAAATTAAGTCCTCCCCTCCCCCAAAATAGTGGATAATTCACATTTCTAAATTAAGTAATTTACTTCTAAAAAAAAAAATGGATCATGTTTTATACTAAACAATTGATAATTTTTTATGCATTTAATATCATTTGAACAAAATAAATATTCAAATAGCATACTAAAGTGACAAGTAATGTGATGGATCAAGAAAAACTATTTATTCATATGTTACACTAGAATGTCTCCAACATATGTTCTTACAAATCAATAAAAGGACAATAGCCCAATGAAAAATGTTGAAAATAGTAGCAATGTTATAATAATAAAAATAGCCAATGATCACACACATTAAAATGTATTTAAAAATGAGATCTCCTTTGTTTACTTCTCAGACTGGAAAGAGAGATATCAGTTATACCTTGAATTGGTGACAATAGTATTTTAACCACAATGCTTCTTTAAGGTAACTTTTCTTAGATAGATTTTACTTCTTTAAGATAGCTTTTTTCTCTGATTCAAACAGACTTTGCCTAGTGTAACGGCATTATGACTCACTTACTTTTTCATCCTTATCGTTTCACCTCTGTATGCCTACTCTCATAATCATTAAGCCTTAGGACATAAAGCAGCCAGTGTCAAACCTTTCAATCTTTTTCCTTATTTAGAAAAAAAAAAAGTGCAGCTCCCTACCAATGTTAATTTAACATCACACATAGGAATGCTATGTTTTCTAGGATTTGATATTTTCAGCGATTGAGAATAACTATATTTTATAAATGGAAATACTACTACTAAAAACAGAATGCTGTAAATAGAATGATGTCATTTGTTTCCAAAGACTATCAATATACTAGAGTGATGAAAAAATAATAATAAAACCAAGATATTTCATGGCAAACTTTGGGGGTAAAGTTAGGACTGTAATTGGTGAGTTATATTGGGATAAACGCTGCAGCTGCAAGCGCTGCTGGTGAGTATTCTTAGGGCAAATGAGAAATGGGTTAAAAATAAAGCCTCAGGTCTATCAATCATGAGAACAGTAAGTTTTGGTTAAACTAAGGATAACATCTTGGCTTCAGGTGTGTTTCAGGCCCAGACCTATTGAAGAAGAACAGCTCTGCTGATCACTTTTTCATAGGACAAGACAGGATGATGCCAAGCTGATTCTAGAATCTGACACTATGATTAATTACCCCAGCTCTGTCCAATAGTAGCACCCATGACACCAACTCCTTTAGTTTTCATGACTGAAGATTTTTCCCCTGTATAATCTATCCTCTCAAGATATCTGGGGAGCCAGGTCTTTGGGTGGTAGCTCACTTATGTCTCTGGGACTTGCAACTCTCTAAAATAATAGTTACTTTCTTTGCTGCAAAACCTTTATGTGTCTGATTAGCTAACTTAGATGCACACAGGCAAACGAACCCCTTTGCTCCCCTAACAATATGATTATGCTTTGGTGCATAGTATTTGGATAGTGATTTGTTAATATATCTCTAAATCTAAATACTGCATTTCCTTTGCACTAACAAATCATATTCTAGGAATTTATTCTGAATATATAAAAATGTAAAGGCAAAAATTCAATCAAACATCTTTTATAATGTTTAGATATTCTATACAAACAAAAGTTTCATAAGTAAAAAATTCATTAAATAATTTTGGGATAAATACTATGCATTAATTAATTAGATTTTAAGAACATTTGATAATATCAGACAAGAAAAAAATATAACTGCATGATGTTGCAAAAAACTTATAAACTAAGATAAATGTCTTTGTCTACAAATTGGAGATGATGATTACTAATATACAGGATCTTTGGAAAGATTAAGTGTCATATTAATAATAACAACCAATAATTAACATGTTAATGTATTGCTTACATTGTTATATGTCGGGCACATAGTAAGTTCTTACTAAATGTTAATACTTTATACAAAAGAGACAAATATTTATAGACAAGAAAGATGATATGAAATATTTTTTAACCACAAAGAGCGTCACACATTCTGTTTCACTTTTTGTAAAATCATCTGCAAATATATGGGTGTAACATAGAGTGATGTCTGAAAAGTTTTCTCAAATGTGTTAACAATATTTATAAATGGGTAGTGGATCTTAAAAATATTTTTATTTTATTGTTTTATGTTTCATTATTTGATAATGTGGAAGCTAAAAAGTTAATATTTTTTCTCTCACTTCTAAGTTCTACTAGTTGAGCTAATAATTAAATTAACAGAAACAGATTAACAGGAGAAAATCAAAATATCAAAATCAAAATATTTGAGAAAATTAAAAATACACATCGGAAATTCACATAAACGTGAAAATTCCAAACACTGAGGCAACATTGGGTATGTTACCATTGAGGAGACTTGAATCTGAGTCATGGCACCCAAAAGAAAACTGTTACCATTGGAGTAATTTGAACTTTGGTGTCACCCCAATGGGAATGGAAGATTAATGGCACAGGAATGTAGTTAGCATTTTTTCTTGGTTCTTTCTCATTGACACAGTGAAGAATCACAGATCAGTGAGATTTAGACAAGATTTATTAGAAGTGTATTTTAGAATGACAAAGTATACTCTAAGGAAGATAATGATTTCAGCGATGAGAGCTGTAAAAGATCGTTGTAATCACAACGACCCAGAAGTGAGAATCTCTGAATTAATTTTGGCTATGATGCGTGGTTCCAAAAGTATTCTTAGGTGATTGGCAAGTGAAGTTATTTTGATTGACACTTGGCTGCTATATAACTCTTTGCGTAGTGCACATGAGCTTACCTAGAATTCTACTACCATTGAGGTATTCTTTGGGAAGTCTCTAGTCTAGGTCTCTATTCCTTTGTTCCCCTGTCGCTCATGTCTGACTAGCTACCTAACAAGTATATAAGACATTTTTGGACAAAGGAGAAAATGAGGAGCAGGATATTGAATTTCAGAAGTTAGAATGACTGATTTACAAGTAGTTGACTGAGGAAGAGCAGAAACATACATGGTAAGAATATTCTTGCTAGGCAACTCAGAAACAATAGGACACAGGAGTATCTAACTAAGAGACCTGGACTCTTCCTGACCTACACTAGGGTGACAATCTTAAGGTGATTAAGCCAATGCTCCTTTCCTAACACAGGTTTCTCTGCTGAATTTCTTGGTCAGGAAGTGGGGGATGGTTATCAAAGATTCTTACTGGGTCTCATTTTTTAATAAAGAGCTTAAAATCAATCTCCCAAAAGGCAGCTTTGGGGTGACAAAATTTTGGTCCCTTCGATAATTTTAAAATGAGTGGGTTTTAATAGTAAAATATAATAAAGTAATTTAAATTTGGAAAAATTAGAAATGAATTGCATCAACAAATTTATTTGTGAGTAAATTCAGAATTTAGTAAATGTTGGTGCTATATTTACACAATTCATCTGGAAAATATGGGTAGAAAGATTTAGGGTAGGAGGGTAATGCAGGCCATAAAAGAATTCAGAGTTGAAAATGGAGCGATAGACAGTTTTATTCACTTTTCAATAGAAGAAAGGGGCTAAGTGCAAGAGAGGAGGCACAGGCCCTGAAGGGTTGGGAATGGAGTTTTTATTGGGTTATAAATGGTGCGGGGTAGGGGTAGAATAATAGCTTGTACAACAGCTGGTGTCAGTTGTGGTCTGTTGAGCAAAAGAGGCAGGAAGTTTTTCAGCTTATTTTGAAACACTGTAGGGTTAATATTTGCAGGCA
>NW_011888807.1:11574925-11592808 GCF_000151845.1 Pteropus vampyrus
AAGGAAGATAATGATTTCAGCGATGAGAGCTGTAAAAGATCGTTGTAATCACAACGACCCAGAAGTGAGAATCTCTGAATTAATTTTGGCTATGATGCTTGGTTCCAAAAGTATTCTTAGGTGATTGGCAAGTGAAGTTATTTTGATTGACACTTGGCTGCTATATAACTCTTTGCGTAGTGCACATGAGCTTACCTAGAATTCTACTACCATTGAGGTATTCTTTGGGAAGTCTCTAGTCTAGGTCTCTATTCCTTTGTTCCCCTGTCGCTCATGTCTGACTAGCTACCTAACAAGTATATAAGACATTTTTGGACAAAGGAGAAAATGAGGAGCAGGATATTGAATTTCAGAAGTTAGAATGACTGATTTACAAGTAGTTGACTGAGGAAGAGCAGAAACATACATGGTAAGAATATTCTTGCTAGGCAACTCAGAAACAATAGGACACAGGAGTATCTAACTAAGAGACCTGGACTCTTCCTGACCTACACTAGGGTGACAATCTTAAGGTGATTAAGCCAATGCTCCTTTCCTAACACAGGTTTCTCTGCTGAATTTCTTGGTCAGGAAGTGGGGGATGGTTATCAAAGATTCTTACTGGGTCTCATTTTTTAATAAAGAGCTTAAAATCAATCTCCCAAAAGGCAGCTTTGGGGTGACAAAATTTTGGTCCCTTCGATAATTTTAAAATGAGTGGGTTTTAATAGTAAAATATAATAAAGCAATTTAAATTTGGAAAAATTAGAAATGAATTGCATCAACAAATTTATTTGTGAGTAAATTCAGAATTTAGTAAATGTTGGTGCTATATTTACACAATTCATCTGGAAAATATGGGTAGAAAGATTTAGGGTAGGAGGGTAATGCAGGCCATAAAAGAATTCAGAGTTGAAAATGGAGCGATAGACAGTTTTATTCACTTTTCAATAGAAGAAAGGGGCTAAGTGCAAGAGAGGAGGCACAGGCCCTGAAGGGTTGGGAATGGAGTTTTTATTGGGTTATAAAGGGTGCGGGGTAGGGGTAGAATAATAGCTTGTACAACAGCTGGTGTCAGTTGTGGTCTGTTGAGCAAAAGAGGCAGGAAGTTTTTCAGCTTATTTTGAAACACTGTAGGGTTAATATTTGCAGGCAACCAGGAGGTGATCTGACAACCTTAACCTGTTCTATTCAGTAAGTTTCCATCGTATCAATATAACCTCAGCAAAGGGGAAAACAATTAAAGTGGATGTGAGACCTGACATCGTGACATTGATGTGAGACCTGACATTGCCTTTTTAGAAAGGAGGGGTGAGAATTACATGATTAGATAAAAGTTTAATGAAATGTAATTTACATCCAAGTTTACTGCATGAAATTGTGGTCCAGAGATTCTTAGATTAGAATAAATTCTAACAATAAAAATAAAAATGCTGATCAAAATTTCATTTAATATTTTTATGGAACTTATTAAATTAAGTGTTCAAATGCTTAAGACTCTTACAGCTTTTAACCTTTATTCTCTTTTTTTAAAATACATTTTGCTGTGATTCATATGCTCTTTATGAATTTTCTAAGTATGAGTATGCTTTTCTTCTATCTTCTTTTTTTCCAAAAGGGCACTTTCCATTCTCTTTATTACTGTAAGAAGACCTGGACTTTTCCTCTCTCTTAGCACAATCCACCCCACCTTCTTTTTCCTATGATACCATCTACCTAATAGGCTTTGCTCTACGAGATTACCAGCGTATATTCTTCTGTACATCCCCAGAGATAGTGATCCACATTTTCTCATCATCAGTGAAAATCTTTCTCATTTGAAGTAAATTTAAGCAACAAGTTTTTCTTCATGCTCTCATAAAATTTACATAAAGAACAGTATGCTTATTTTCTATCTCTCTGGCATTAACATATATTTAGCACACAGGATTTTTTTTCCCCACCCAGTCATACTTGTAGCTCTCTAAGGATTAAGATGAGATTAGTGTTGATTAACATAAACTGTTATAAACCAAGGTGTTGTGGTATGAGTAGATATTAATCAAATAAAATGTTGTTAGTCTCATGATTCTAACAGCAATTTATAAAAGAATTATATTATGTCTTCAAGAAAATAACGTTTTAATATAACAACCGAATTAGAGTAATGACACTACGATTTTAAATAAAATGAAAGCAAATTGTATTTTGGCACTTAAATCTAATAATTGGCACTGATATATTCTTAGAATATGTGAAGTATTCCTTTTTGAGCTGACACAGGGCATTTTGCATCCATTAATAATCCTTTACTGCATTTAGGATTGAGATCCTGAGTTTTGAAATAATTAGCATATCTTTAATCCCTAGCTCCCTTTATATGAAATTCTAATACCTATAGATTTATTTTATGTAAATTTTTAGCCTTTTGTGCCTTGAGATAGTATAATATTTGTAGGTCTGATAGAGAAATGATTGAAGGAGGAAACTTCATGTATAACCCTTTAAACTGGTGTTCTAATAGAAGCAATATTAAAAGTACTATACTATTTTGATGAAAAGATGCTATCAAGAGATAAAGATTTTAATTCTGGTTCTGGAAGTAGTGATGACCTTAGTTTCTCAGAATCATAATTTGCTGTTATGTAAAATGATAGGAATATGCATCATAATTTTGAAGGTGCCATAGAGCTCTGCAAAGAATCAGTCTTTCTATGTTATACAAAATTATATTGTGATATATATTGTATATCAAAAAAAGAGTTCCAGACAAGAAGAGATAGATTTTTGTAAAATTTACTTCTGAAATTAATGCAGCTCTCTTTGATAATTCTGATAACCAAAATTTTCAAATTGATCATTATATCAGAGAATATGGATATATAATTCTCATTTGGAAAAAATACAACAATCAAAGTCTCATTCTATGGTAAATATGGTGACTCATTATACCTTAATGGCATGGAAATATAAATAATACTATGTGTAATATTCTTTATGTACATAATTTTATTTCTAGTGACTCAGCTTTGTCAATATTAAGGAAGAAAACATTCTTTAATAATAATCAAAGAAAAATCTCAAATCAGTAGTGAGTCTATCTATTTGAGTCCTCTGGGAAGCAAATGTTAAGACAGAATTAGAAGAGCAAAACAATTTGTTGAGGGAAACGCCCACAAATGCTAAAAAGGGCAAGGAGCAGGGATAGATAGGGAGAATGTCCAGACCCCTTTGCATAGCTGACCTTTGTGAAAAAAATGAGATAAGGGAAAAGGATGGGTAGGAGGAAACTTGCACCCCAGTGCAGCTCTGAGAAAATCTTGGACAAATCATAGCAATGATTACCTGTCTGAAGTGTCCACACTGAGCAGAAATGGCCCAGGTCACCTGCCCTCACTCAGCTAACTAGTAGCTCACTGGGAGTAGCAGGAGGAAGTGTGGTTTAGGCATGAATTCTTCACTAATATGAGGTGGAGTCTGTCAGCTAATTCTGTCTCTCACAGCAAGTTGTCTCCGGACAGATCTAAGTAGCACACCTCCAAGTTTGCCACAGTTAGTGAAACTTACATTTCTACAATGTTTTGTGCTCTACTAATTGTAATCAATGCATACGAAATATTTGACTCTCAGAAAAAAAAAAGAATGAAAACACGTTCAAAGTAGATGATTCTTTGATATAATTTTGTCCTGAGCAATTTTCTTTAAAGTAAATATCTATTAATACTTGATAAGATTGACTGGCTGTTTTCCTTATGAATTAAGGAAATTGATTTGGAGGCAGAAACATGTATTGAGCATGAACTATGCCAATCTGTTTTACATTTTACATAAATTATTTCATTTAACTCTCATATTAGTCCTGTGACATTTCAGTTCAACAAATGAAAACCTGAAATCTTTTGGTAGAAACAACATGGACTAATTGAACTGCCAGTCCATTAATGCATAGCTGTGGAGACCCTCCAAGGAAATTCTGTTTGACTGGATGCCTTTTAATTTACTAAGGTTTGTCCTTCATCAGGATAAAATGGTATCAACTCAGTTTTGCCATAGAGATTAGGAGATTTTAAGAGTCCTATAACCAAGTGAATACTAGGATAATGGCATATATAAATATGCATGAGAAATTAACCTTGAACAAATTTATTTTAAAATTATTTTTTTATGATGTCTGTTTGGTTCATTGTTATTACTGTCTAGCAGAACATGAGAAAATATATATTACCGAGAGACTTAAAATTGCATGTGAAGAATAGACGCTGGCAAAAAGGTCAGCACACGTCTGACCTTTTTGCAACAGCACGTGAAGACACATGAAGTATGTGAAACTGAAAAGAGACTAAAGAGGTGACACCAATAAAAGAGATAGGGTAATTGAAAAATACAGAAGAACCACAGATGAAAAAAATTAAAAGATAAAATTGAAAACTAAAAACTAATAAAAATCATTAAGAGAAATAAAATGATTACAATATAAAAAGTTGTTTTACCCAATTACAGATTTGAAATCTTTATAAGATACCGAAGTAATTATAACTTCAAAGAATTTTTTTCTCTTTTCTCAGAAAAATAATGGAAAATATTTTTTATATCCCACAGTTTGTTACAGTGTATTAAATTAACATTAAATAATGTCTCATTGTAGAGTGCCATGGCCTGCACAATGGATTTTGCCAATACTCAAGTAGTCAGTTGTAGCAGGGTGCTTGGGGAACCTCAAACAGCTTATATTAAAGTTCCTTCAGACTTTTATTACCATATTGAACACAATAAAAGCTAATTAAAAGATTATGTTTTTTGCTTTAAGGATTCATGTCTCCAAAAAAGATATATATTTTCCTGGAGTTTTAATTTACTGTATTCCACACTGCTAAATCAGGAATAAAGCATATTTTCTCCATACAGATGGGAAATTCATTTATAATTCTATGTTTTTCAAAACTCAGGGTCATCAATCAAGTTTTAATTTATTTGTGATTAAGTTCATTATCTATTCAGTTAAAACCTAAAATATATTGAAATTGATGTACTAATAATTTAGCTGTGCATATGTACTATGGTAATTTGCATTGAAATGAAACATCTATAACATCTACAGTTATAACAATGTATGATGTCAAAATTCAAAATAATATAACATTATTATAAACAAAACTATTTAGATTAACTAATAAAGAACAGTATAGTTGAAGATCAATTTCATAAAATAAAAAAGTAAAAGTTAATTGAATTAATCCAAAATAATTAAGTAAATATTAATTTTTAAAACAATTATAATTATAGTAAAATAAAATCTAAATAAGATGAATAGTATTAACTTTACATATCTATACTTATTATGTAGTTATCAATTTTTAACAATAAATATGTTTATGCTTATTTAATAATATAATTCAGGTAATTATTTTACATCTTTATTCACACAATATTAATTTTTCAGCAAATGCATAATTCATCTGTGTGCTAAAATTAATATTTGACATTTGCTAAGAATTTAATCACATATAAGAAAATATTAAAATAAATGACATATTCATTCTACTACTCTGAATCAGTTAAAGATTGTCATGCTAAACAAAATAAGTCAGAAAAGTTGAGAACCATATCATCATCTCAGTCGTATGTGGGTTATAAAACTGAAAGCAACAAACAAACATGACAAACAGAAATTAATGGAAACGAACAGTGGATTAGTAGTTACCAGAGGGAAGTGGGGAGTAAAAGAGGTCAAATATTTGGTGAGGAAAGGAAATGTAACTTTGGACAGTGAACACACAATACAATATACATATGATGTATTATTGAATTGTACTCTTGAAACTTATTTGATTTTATTAACCAATGTCACCCCAATAATTTTAATTAAAAAAAGAACAGTTCTTCAAAATGATAGGCTGTTCCAAAAGTTTTATATAAAAATGCATGTGGGCATATTAAAATAATCAAAATATTAATTATATCTTAATATATATTTCTCATACGATTTCAGTACTGTTGTGTCTTATTTACTTTAATGGGTATATCTCTAATCTTCTTCATTGGATTCTAATAACATTGAAGCTAAAAATGATGTCTTGTAAGTATTCATTTTCTTAATGTTGAGTAGATTAATGTCAAGACAATAAAATGTGATTATAAAAAAGACTAGATGTACTTATGCCCAGATGTGACTAGGCTGCCATTTCTGGAAAAGCCACTTAAACTGTTTTTCAATTTACTTACCTGCAAAATGAGGAAAAATATAGTATTTATACCACATGACTGATATAAGAACTAAATTTCAGAATATACAAAAGTACCTATAGGACTTTGCATGTAGAAAGTGTATGGTACATTCTGTTGTTTATTTATTACTGGGTATATATTCATTAAGTGTTGGCTGATAAAGCAGATGCCATAAGATTAAATATTATTTAGGATGAAAGTTATACCTCCCACCACTGAATATTTTAAATCTTGTTATGCTTAAACACTCAATTCAAATCTGAGAAGAAAATATGTCATATTTTTGTGTAACCATTACACTTTGCCACAGGCCAGAATGAAATTATTTTAGTTCTAGATGAAGCATCATTGTTTATGTAATAAAAAAGTGTTCAAATATTCTTTTTCTTTCATGCTGTAATTTTTTTAATTACTGTAAATTAGATGATTTTGAAAAAAATAATTATCACAATTTCTGGGACTTTTAATTCTCCTTAAATATGTTCCTTAATCTTCTATTATCCTTCATTCTCATCATTAAATTTATTAATTTAATGTATGAAAAATTGTATTGTCATCTATTATCTCTCCCAAACTTATCTTTTAGCTTGTCAGCTACATTGTTCTTATGTAAGTTTGAAAAATGTAAATATAAAACTTTAGATGTTTTCCTTCCCAAGTTCACACTGAAAATGTACATGCTGAGCAAAAATTAGAATAGAAAGATTTTATCTAATGTGTTACTTTTATTCTAGATCTTAGCTGAATTGCATAATTCCACTTTTTGATGCTTATTTTTAGTGTCTGTATACAAAATAAGATTTATTTATAACATAAATTAATCCATTCACCTCCAAGTGATTTTCACAAATCTATTTTCCCACAAATGTGCTTATCTACATTCTTAAAAGAAAGAAATTAAAAAAAAAAAATTCTGTTCGTTTGAATTAAGTTTTGTTTGAATTCATTAGTATGGTAATTTAATGCCATGAGATGTTTCCTATCTCTTTGTTAAGGTTTTCACTGAGTTCATCCACTTTTTCCATAAGTTCATTGATCATCTTTATAACCAGTGTTTTGAACTCTGCATCTGGTAGATCGCTTGTCTCTATTTTGTTTAGTTTTTTTTCTGGAGCTTTGTTCTGTTCTTTCATTTGGGAAATGTTTTCTTATCTCCCCATTTTGGCTGCCTCCCTGTGTTTGTTTCTATGTATTAGGTAGAACTCCTAAGTCTCCAAGTCTTAGTTGAGTGGCCTTATGTAGTAGATATTCTATGTGTCTAGGGACACAGTCTTCCCTCGTCACCTGAGCCAGGTGTTCAAGGTGTGCCCCTCGTATGATGTGGTTGAAACTTGGTTGCTGTTTGCATGTTAATGGGAGGGATTGACTCTCGGGCTGATTGGTTGTAAAGACTGGCCAATGAGGGGCTGCCCTATGGAGCAGGAGTCACATTATCAGGGCTCTGGTGACTGCCCAGTCTGTTCTTTGGGTGTGTAGTCCTAGGATGTGGCCCAGGTGGTACTCCGGCTCAGATTGAAGCCAGTCACTGGGAGCTCAGGTTGGGCCTCCAGGGAGGGGTCCAGCTGCAGGCTGAGTTTGGTCACAGCCTATGCCCTGCCTGGGGCCACCTGGCAAAAGTCAGCAAGGAATATGCAGATTGGTAGAGACTCAGATATGGCAGCTGTCTGGATCTGCAAGCTAGGATGGAGGAAGAACAATGAACTCAGCAAAGGAACAATGAACTCTGCTAGCACTTCTGTCTGGGAGAAAGCTGACCCTCCAGCCCTCACTCTGATGCCAGACAACTTAGTTCCTCTCCATATGTCCCTGATGTTCCTTGAGCAGCTGCCCCAGTATTGAAGCTCAGAGCAAATGAGTCTGTGAGTGTAAACCATACACAGGCCTTGCAAGGACCGTCTGCAACTCTCACAGCTCTCAACAGTTGCGAGACTGACTCATTTTGCCTCTTTGCTCCTCCTACCAGTCTTGAGTTGACCTCTTATGTATGTCCCCAGTTATAGGACTTCAGTTGAGCCAGACTTCAGGAGATTCCCAGTGATGATTGTTCTGTAGTTTAGTGGTAATGTTGATGTGGTTGTGAGAGGAGGTGGGCATATTATCTACTACACCACCTTCAACAGAATTCAAAACACAATATTTTTATACCTACTCCTCTGTAGCTGTGTGTGCTTTTTCACTAAAGGCCTGGAACATGAAATATAAGCAAACAAGTTGGAAAAGACATCCAGGAAGTCTACATAGAAAAAAAAGTAAATTCTTAGATGTCTAACTGTTGGAACAAGGGATACATTAAAGTTTTGATAACTGTCAGAGAGTTATTTTCAAACAATTTCCACCAATTTCCATTTACCAAACCATTGATAACATACGAGTGCCAGTTTTTTCACTGTCAAAAATCCTTTAATCTTTTTCATCTTTGCTAAATTGATAACCAAAAGTAATATTTTAAATTTAATTTTTTAGTTGTGAATACATTTGTGCTATGTAGAATAAAGTTTGTGTGCATAGAAGAGGAAAATCTAAGGTATTAGAAGCTTATATTACATTATTGTTAATCCTACTAAAAATAAGGCAGAAGATAATGAGAAGTGGGGTACCCAGGGCTGATATGACAGCACCAAAATGTTGACTCTTGTCCAAACTCATATGTTTAACCATGCTCATATTCCCAACAGTTGCTGGAGCCTCAACTATCATAACTGTTCAGAAAAGGAATGAAGAGAAAGGAAGTAGGATAATGAAAGATATGTCCTTTCTCTTTAAAGGAAACTTTCTGGATATCTCTCCAATATTTGCACACATATCATCTTGAGACCTCTGGTGAAACATCCACACATAGCTGCAATAGAAGCAACTATAAAGTAATTTATTTTATTTTATTATTTTATTTTAATTTTTACTAAGAAAAATGTGTAAATGGATATTGGGAGAACATTAGAAGTCAGTCTGAACATTTTTTCATGGATTTGCTTTTTTTTCATGTAATTCATATTTATGTTCATGACAATTTTTTTTTATTATATTGATTTTAAGATCCCTTTCTGTGTTCAAGTATTAAAACCTTTGTGAGATACTTGAGTCAAAATTATATTTTTTCTAGTTTTTCATTTTTCTTCTGATTTAGTTTATTATACAATATGCTTTTAGACTCTATGATTAAAATTTTCATGGTGGTCATATTTGAAGATCTTAAGGATGAGAGGTTCATTATTTTTTTTAATAAAAAAATAAATATAACTGTAACCCACACACATTAGATTCAATAGTTTTGAAAAAAAATATTCTTACACTTTTTAAAGTAGTAAGAAGGAGTTTATTAAAACTCTTGTATAGAGATTTAGCTCAACTCTGACTACAAGGACAAGTGGAAATTTACAGCCAAGGAGCAGGGTGATGAGCTCAGCAGATAAAAACAATTAAGAGGAGACACCATGGGTTGAGGGAGTCTTAATTGACTTAACAGGATTCTTGTTGAAAACAGACCAGGGTAATCAGATATCAAGAATGGGGGAATTCTTATTAAACTGACTTAGCAGGATTCTTGCTACTATTGGATTAGGTGAGCTGAAGTCAGGACCCAAAGTCAAAGACTAGTTTAAAAAAAATAAAAATACAAATAGCTGAGGGGACTGTAACTTAAGTTTGGCCAAGGAGTCTTTGCCAATAGTTATATGGTAAAAAGAACAAAGAAATGAATAAACCTACATGCAGATAACCCCTTTTATTTTGATTTCCAATGGAAGTCAAATTAAAAGAGCATAATTGAATAGCTCTTGATAATAAAACAAGCATTGCAAAGAAATGCTGGGAAAGAGAAAACGGGCAAGAGAAACAAAAGGCAATCTCTACAGCTGTCATTTGGGAATATATCATATACACACTTATCAGAAAGTATGGGATTAGTCACTTTATTAAAAAAATCAGCGATAGAATGTTAAATGTAATGTTTTTTTGTATTCATAAATAATGATCTGTAACCAAAATAAAATATCTTAAGATTGGAAGAGCATAACAATTTGAACAGGGGTTAGATGTGAAACTTTCAAAAAAAAATAAAGCATGGAATTAAGAACAAAGCAATTTGATTTTATTGTTAGTTAAAGCTAATGGTTTAAGATTTAGTTTACAAAAACAAAAGCAGATATTGTATTAGTGAAAAGACACCAAAATATCTGTTCCTATATGTCAGCTGAGATGTCAAAAAAAATCTACAAATCATAATTTCATAATTGAATAGAAAAAAAATACGTATATATATCAATCTTTTAACATTATTTTGGTGATTATCATGTAATAAAGAGTTGATTCATGAAAATTAAAATATTAATGTTTTAGAGTGCTCAGGTTAATTAGTAGAGAAATATGTATATAAAATATATACAAATGCATGATAATAAGACTTATTGAATTCTATCTGAAAAAATATGCATTCACAGGTAATGTAAATAACGATAACAATAATAATATGTCATATTTTACACTAGAAAATTTTAGAGCAGCAATTCTAGTTCTGTTTTTCTTAAACATGTGAAGGCATCATATCTAGAAACCAATTACATTGCCATTATGAATAGAAGAATAAAGGATGACAATCTCTGTAAAAAAGCAAAGCTATAATGTGGACATCTTTTTAATTCCTGATGAACGAAGTGAAGCACTCATTACACTGAATAAATTAATTAGTAATAATCATAATCCACAGAATTTTGATGAAATCACAATGAACTTTATAGAATTAACAGCTCCAAACCATCTTGCAATTATGTTAGCAACACTGTTTCTCACATAAAAATGTCATAGAAAATAAACGATGCTAATATTTATTCTATGAACAAGAGTTTCATGGTCCACATGGTGAGTGAATCCACTAATGGCTAATCAAAAATGATGTAACAGCAACATCAATGAAATATAATTCACTATGACAAAAAATGCTATGGATTAATAAACTACAATCTAACATAGAAACCAACTAACATGCCCCAAAGAACTTATTTAAATGAAGAGGTGTTGCTTTTATTTTAAGATATTATGTATAATAATCATATTTGGAGAGTTATACAAATACTTATGATCATATCCATGAACAAAGTCTGAATGCAAAGTTTCATTTTATAAATAAAATAAAGTTTATATATATATAAACTTTATATATATATATATAGAAACTTTCCTAAAAATGCTTTCTTATAGATATATATATATCTAACTTTTATACTAATTTTTGCTTTATTGGGCATATATATGTATATTTTTCAATTATATATGACATAGTACATAGATTTACCAAAAAAGATCAGAAAGAAAGGGCAAGATCAGCCTACAAAATATTCTTTATCCATTTTTCTATTCAGTACAACTGAAGACTTTGATTTGAAGGATCATATCAGAAAAACAGCTGGATTATTTATGGCTAAATACCACATAAAAATTATTTGTCCTATCTTCTGTGCACTTATAGGATTTTACTCATATTGTAGACTCATATAGAAATTTTCAAACTTTTTATTATTTTAAAAGTCATTCTTCTCTAGTAGATACTGGGCTTCTTTATGGCATTATTTCTAATAGTACATACTCAATAAATGTTTATTTCATGAATCAATGAATGAACAGGTGGTGTCATATGAGGTTTAGACATTCATATTTTCCTTGTGGAAGGAACCCAAAAACAACTATTGAAGATATAATTCAGTCCTAAGGCTAAATACATAACCCATATGTTAAATCAAGTTGGCATGATATATATTTTCTATTCTAATGAATTGTATAATTTAATCCATCAGAAAAGACTTCCACTCTGCCAAGGCAGCTTTCATTTAACCTTATCACATGGTTGGAAAGAGCTTTCTTTGTTTCCTGAGTTCAGCTTGATTTCTCCTGAAAGCAGCCAAATTTGAGAGGATGGCGAAGATGTAGAAGGCAAAGAGAAGAATGCAATCATGAGTTTCTACAAAATAATTATTAATTCAGAGGACTATGAAGTACTAGACTTTACTGAAAAAGAGCCTTGTAATGCCATATAAAATAAAAATGGCACAGAATCCTGAAATCAATAAATTTTCAAAATTTCAAAAATATCTATTTTACCATAAAATGTGACAAATACATTTTATTGGTGGCCTTTGACTGTAAAATTTTATATATATTTTTATGTATCCACCTGCTTATTTACTCATACAGCATATCATGTTCTCTTTATGTGTTTCATTAACTTTTCGACACACTGAGGATTCAAATAAAAATAATACAGAAAATCTTCTATGATAGTGATTTGATTCACCTTGCTAGAGTGTTATAGAGAATGTGATATAAGTTTATATTATCCAAGTGTAACATTGGGTTCAAAGAATGAAATAAGCTGGCATTACTGAATATACACTGTTTAAAAGCTGGCTAGCAAAATGCTTCTCTATACTGAAAATACTGCAAAATGCTTTTATGAGCAAACATTTAGTTCTGCAATTTGAAAAGAAAAAAATATCTATTGAAGATCATGAGATTTTCTTTAGTAATTTCTAATTAACATTAATAAAAATAATGATACATCAAAATATTGCTCTTCCTCCATTTTATCATTTTAAAAAAAATGTATGCATATTTTGTACGAAGACCTGGGATATAAAAATAAAAATATTATATTTGGTGCCCTTGATAAATTTATATTTTGATATTTTTTGACATGTGCAAAAATACAAACAAATAAAATGTTTATTTCACCCTGAGGTGTTCAGAGAAAACTTAGCTGAAAAGTAGAAGAGCTAGAATAAGAATTTTTAAAAATCCCAATAAAGAGGACAGAATGTGTAAAAGTAAGGAAAAAAATAAAATGATGGCACATTGACAAAAAATGCTTTCTTATAGAATCAGCATAGATTACTTGTTGAGATGGGGTTAAAGATGAGAGCTTTCTGCTTTTTACAATACCATAAACTGAGCCAATATGGACCCCTTGAGTGGCCTTAAAAAAATTAGAGGGAGAGAGAAATGAATTTGAAAAAATCTTCTGGTGGAATACTTCGGCATTATTTGTTTTGTAGCTGTATCATTCAATTTCTGTATCCTTCATCACATGACTTTCTTTCCTAGAAGTGTCTGTATGTCTTCAAATCTCCCTCTATAAGAACATTTGCTATTGAATTTAGAATGAACTCATCTCAACTTTCTTATATCTTCAAAAACTCTATTTCCAAATAAAGTTTATAATCACAGGTGACAGAGGTTAGATCTTCAAATATATATATGATAGATGATGGATAGATAGACAGATAGATGATAGATGATAGATGATAGATGGATGATAGATAGATGATGGATAGATAGATAGATAGATAGATAGATAGATAGATAGATAGATAGATAGATAGATAGATAGATAGATAGATGAGAGAGAGAGAGAGAGAGAGAGAGAGAGAGAGAGAGAGAGAGAATTTTTGAAAGAGGGAAGGAGGATATAATTCAACCTGCACGACAGGCCAAGGAAATTTTCATAATGTTGCATAACAAAAATCCACATCACACACGTATGAAGAGTCCAAATTTATCCCATCTCTCTGATGAAAAAATTGCTAATGTGAGCGATAACATAAAAACTAATTTTTAACTGGTTGAATTCTCAGATCTTCTAAAAAGGTAAATGGAAAACTATTTTTTTAGGAGCATTGCTATAATCCATTATTAGACCACTACTAAATAAATAAATACATAGCAGTTATTAAAATTATATCAGGAAATGAACCACATTTATGGAGAGCCAGCTGAGACAATGACCAAATAAAATGCAAGAGGAGTGTATTTAGATTCAGCCTACCTCTGCATTTCTGCAGCTTCCCAAGGTCCATTTATCTCATGGCCCCTAGTGGCTACCTGAAGTAAGCATATCAGGATATCTCTTCATTGGATCCAATCAACCCTTTGATCCTGAAATAGGGTTCTTTTTATGGGCATCAACAAGTTTTACTTGAATGTACCTCTCCAATTCTCATAATGATTTCCTTAGGACAATACACCATATGGTCATTCTTTTAATAGGCCAGTTTTCTACTGCCTTCTTTCCTTTCTGTATGGCCAGATCATTGACCACTCACTGCCTATGTGTCAGTAAAAACTGAAGCATGGAGCAAACTGCATGCAATTTTAGCCTACCCAAGCATTACCAGGATACTACCATTCACTTTGGAAACACCATCTGTTATCTAAGTAGCTCTTTGTTGGTTAGTCAGGAGTTATTTATAAGTTACCACCCAAATGACAATAGGACTAGATAGATCTTCAGGTGGTTCCAAAGTCAGTTCTAGAGGGAAAGAGTCTACCTGTTTGTGAATATATTAAGTACATTTTTCATTCCCTCATGCGTAGCATATCCATGCACAAACTATTTCCATATTATTATGGAGCATTTCTGGACATGATTCTTCCTATTGGATTGTTACTTTAAAATCACCCCCACGCTCAAGACATTTTGGGTATTTAAAGTTTCAAGATTATTTTATGTAATTCACTCATAGGGGCAGTTTCAATAAATGTCTGATAGAAAGCTAGTAATTGCCCTCAAATGGTAATTTTCTAAACCAAATCCCAGTAGTTATTGCTGATTAATGCTTACAGGCTTTTACTATAAGCCCCTGTCTCCATAAAGACTCCAGGACTCTTTTCAAGTAGTTTTATTGATAAGAACTAAGCATATTCTCAGATGTTAAATATGCATCCCTCAATTCAAACAAACCAACTAGATGCTGATATTTCAACAGGCATTTTTAAATTAACAACCTGTATGTGTTCAGGATTAGGAAATGAACATGTTTAGGGGCCATTATTCAGATTACTACATATAGTTATTGATTTGCATATTTATTTGCTAAAAACATCTATATAAACAATTTTAAAAAAATATTTGTAAAATATAAATATTAATTAAACATTTATTTATTCATTAAACACTTATTAAATATACATGAATATGGATTATAAATAGATATTTTTCAGGTTGCACAACTGTATTTTTTCTAAATATTTTCCAAATATACGTGTAAAATATTTTTAAAAAGGATTATATAAATTGATAGTGAACTAATACAAGGAAAAAATTTCACTCTTAGAATTGTATGTGAGAGTGCACTATTCTTTATATTAGCATTTAGAGTTAATTTGTTTATAGTATCAGAAGACTTAATAATATTTTAATTAAAACTATAAAGATTATGGAGCATAAATTTTAATCATTAATTTAATTTAATACTAAAAAGTATGTGAGCAGCATAGAAATCATCTTTTATTTTTCAATTGACATCTCAGGTTAAGGAAAAAATTTATCACATTATTTTTCCTACAAAATCATGGTTAATTCTTACCACCCTCTTCTCACTTTTCCGGTAAGTGTAGATTTTTCACCTAGTAGAATAAAACACAATACTAAAGTATTGTCAATAAATGTTCTGCCTGAAAGCAATTATTTTATAACTCAGCAGGAAATAATAGTTAATAAAACTGATAAAGTAGAAACACTTCAAATAATGTTTTATTGTTGTAACCCCACTATGAACTTCTTCAGTGTCATTAAATAAATCAGCATGATCAAACTTGCATGATCAAACATTTTATAAAAAAACTGACTTACCTTTATATAAACATTGCACTTAGGATTTAAATGCTATTTTATTATTGAAAAATATGCATATTTTAGGTTTTATTGATATGAATTATAAAACCAAGAAATTCAATAAATGCAAAAGTTTGCCAGTGAGAGAAAAAAAAAGTCTTTTGTAATAATATAATAATAACTATAATAATAATAGTAATAGTCTAAGTAAATTTTATTAGCTTAATATCACTAACAAACAACTGGGATCATTATTTGAAATTATTTTTCTTAAGTCTATAAACAAATATTAAAGAAATACTTTAATATTTTATTAGGTTAAATAAAAGTAAATAGATCTATATTATTCCTTATGGTTTTGATTTATGGCTTATATTTTACCTAGCTACAGTTTACCTAAAACATAATGCTTAGTAAAAGTTATTTGAATAGTATATTATTAATTAATTTGCCCACTTTGACAAAATTCTAACAGTGCTTTGACCTGAACACTATTTAGCATTATTTGATCAGATTGTCATTAAAAAAATTAAATTAGTACTAATTTTACTTTTTTAAAAAATGCAAACTAATATTATTATAATGGAGTTTTATAATACTATCTAGGAGCAAAAAGTTCCTCTTGCCTATAAGTTGTTAGAAATCATCATTGGGAAGGCAAAGTATCATGGTTGTTAGGCCTGAGTTTGAATCCTAATTCCACTTATGTGATCTTGCACAGATCCATATTTTCTCATGTAAATTTAGAATAATAATACCTACCTTATAGTGTTGTTGTGAGGAATAAGTAAATTAAAAATTGTATAAGACTTAGAAGATTTCAAGTGCTCAGTAAATGTTAGCTGATTGCCTTCTCTATTAAAAGACAGTGATATTTATTGTGACAAATCACAAGATAACTGGTAAAAGAAAATATAAAAGAAACAAATTTGATGATTATATTTTAAGATTCATTGATTTATGCTATAATTTCAGAATTTATACAGATGAAGTGCATAAAAAATGCCTACCATGTGTTAAGTGCCTAATGTACAGAATAGCTATTTATATTATTAGTGATAGTGAGGATTATTATGAGACTAACATAATGTGGAACCAAAACTGGTAAGAACAGAGCAAAAATTAAAAACTATGAACTGAGCCAAATTTCTAATTAAACTATTAGATGAATGTTTCCAATGGGGCATTAAAATAATAAGTAATGACAAAAAAATAAAGGGCTTATTCTGGGAATTAATGGATAGTTTATCATCAGAAAAATCTACCCCTGTAAGATACCACATAAATAAAATAAAACAGAAAACCATATTGATACAAAGCATTTGATAGTATTCAGTAACTATTTATTGTAAAAATCTACAGGCAAGAATCTAATTTTAATAACATAAATGTGTAGTGAGATTGTGAAGAACCCAAAGTCATCATGCATTACTGTTAGGAGCATCAAGTTGCACAGCCATTTTTTAGACAGTATTTAGGAAATGTTCTAAATAATCTAACCATTCGACTTTGATACACATGCTTTTAGATATCTTTGTAAAGCTACAAAGAAATATATACAAGGGTATTTGTTGCAGCATTGATTAACATAGCAAAACTTGAAAACAGCTTACATTTTCCCTTTATTAAAAAAAATCAATAAGTAAAATGTAATATAATCAAATAGTGGAATAAAAGAAAGCAGTCAAAAAGAATGGGCTAAATCAATATATAGCATCATGGGCAGAACTGAAAAAATAGAATATCCAGTGAGGAACAATAAGAAAGAAGCACGAGAAGCTATGTAGCACAATAGCATGTATATAAAATTTTAAAAATGAGTATCTTTGAGGTGAAGTTGTGTAATGGTTTAGTTTAGCCTGCTGAGAGTGAAGGAAATGATAACATTTAATTGAATAAAAGGAAATGAAAAGAAAGAAAATATGTGTGCGTTATATATTGCAAACTTAGATCAATATCACTGTGTGACTGACTTAAAAACAAAAACAAATTTTATAACCTATATTCTTACTCAATTTAACTCTCATCAAAAACCTGAGTTGAACTTTTAACTAGAGATTCTTATAAAGAGTATTAGTCTAACAAATAAGTTAAGATATAAT
>NW_011888807.1:11594152-11614843 GCF_000151845.1 Pteropus vampyrus
ATTTCACTCCATAGGCCATAGAAAACTTCAGTGGGTGGTTTAGACAGCTGATGATTTTCAAGGGAACAAAGAGAATATGGGAGTTTTTTTCTAGAAAGCCAAATCGGAGTCATGAAATGCTGTAATTACCAGGTTTAGAAATCAATTCTCATCTTAGAAAGCCAGTGTATTGTTTCCAAAATTAGAGCTACATGAAAAGGTATCTGTGAGCTAATTAACCCTTTTTATTGACTTTTCTCTTTAGTAGTCAAATGAATACTGAATGTGGAGCAGTTGGTAGCACCTGAAATAGTTAATATTTGATTGCAGCATTCACTACTAAATGAAAGCACTTGAGATTGAATGATAAAAGTTTCATGAGATATCAGAATCTGAAAACTGACCATCATTTAAACTTGCTTGCCATTATTTTAAGATTTTGTTGTTGTTGTTTTAAGCCCTGAATTAGATGTTATATTTCTGGTACATCTTAAGCTTTCGGTATAATTTTTTTATTAATCTGTTACTAAAACATACTAACAAAACATTAATATTGGCACTAAGGATATGGATGGCTGTAGTTAAAACTAAAATATAAAATAAAACTAAAAATGTGAATAAGCATTTACTTTAATGCATATAAACAACTGAAAAGAAACAATTAACTAGTGTTAAAAATTTGTATTCCAAGAATTTAAAAATTTAGCATATTTTATAATTATAAAATGGAGAAACTTTAGAACAATAAAATTACCCTTCATTTAGGAAATTGCATTTCACAGCACTGACTAAAAAGAAAATTCTCCTCTGTGCCCATCCATGAATGTCACTCTATGTTTCTCTTTCCTGGATCTATGTCAAGTCAACAATAATTATTATTCTAAAACAAACTCTGAAAGCAGCAAGCCTGGCTCAGACAGATTGTGCTCCAGCCAAAAACTGAGGTATAACTGCCATCTCTGTCATTTCTCTAGCTTTCAGAAATATGAGGGAAATTGTGGGAAGAGCTATTTACAAAGACTTGAATATGTCCCTGTGGATGACAACTCTGTAAATCATTCATCCAACACATAGATGCCAGGAAGGGAATGCATACATACACACTATTCTGTATCTCATTTTTAGATATTGATACATATAGATGTAGATATATAATAGAATGCTACTCAGCCATTATAGAAAGAAAAAAGATGAAATATTGCCATTTGTGACAACATGGATGTATCTATACGGTACTATGCTAAGTGAAATAAGTCAGATGGAAAAGGACAAAAACCCAGTGACTTCACTCATACATGAAATATAAAACAAAAAATGTAATAAACTAAAAAAGCAAGTGGTTTATTTTGAACATGATTCCAGGCCACTTTCATAGGAGAGTATGAAAGTAAGGCAGGAATGGGAAATACATTCATTTTCTAGGGCTATTACATCAAATTGCATCAACTTGGTGGTTTAAATCAACAGAAATTTATTCTTTCACAGTTCTGGAGGCCAGAAGTCCAAAATGTACATGTCAGTAAGGCCACACTCACTTCCAGTCTCTATCATTGAACCCATCCTTGCCTTTTCCAGGTTCTGGAGGCTCTGGGCATTCATTGGTTTGTGGCAGCATACCCTCATTGACTAAATCCTTTTTCATATGAATTTCTTCCCTCTGTGTCTGTCTTGTTCTGCCTTTGGTAAGAACACTCATTGGATTTAGGGCCAATTCTAATCCAGTATGATCTCATCTCAAGCTACTTCGTATCTACAATGACTCAATTTCCAAATAAGGTCACATTCTAAATTTCCAGGTGGCCATACATTTTTTTTTTTTTAAATTGGGGGTGGGGGGGGCATCATTCAAAGGCAACTAATAAGTGTGTACTATTAAGCAGTATATTCTACTAGGTAACTAGAACTAAGTCCCAGTGGCACATTGTGGGAGCCTCAGAGTTACACTCTACACCCCAAAGGGAGGAAATTGACACCAATTCCCATCAATAACTGGTTGAGGCTGTTGGGGGAAAGGTGGAAGGAGTTTGCTGGGAGGAGGAGGCAGGTCCTGCTGGCCATATTTGAGGCTCAGTGGGTTCCATCCACCAAAGAAAGCTCCAGAGAAAAGCGATGCAAATGTTAGCAGTAAGAAGACCTCTGATGAGCACTGCGATGGTGAGGCCTGCGTGATATCAATAGGGTACCAACAGTTTTTGCTGCAGATAATTAATCACACAAGTATCAATTCCACCCATCAAAATGTTTATTCTCTCATGGGATAAAAAAAACTCTCAGAAAATTTCAGTAAATAAGTTGACTAATCAATGTACAGGTAATTTATATGAAATGCTTGAAAAATTCAACTTCATATTTTTAATCAACTTTTAAGATTCATATTTAAGAATTAGTGATAAAAACAGTAAAATTTGTGGCTACCAATGTCTTGATTTTGAACTTAGAACATTTGGGGCACATTTCAAATAGATTAGTGATTTAGTGTGATTGGAAATGCTTTCTTGCCATATTTCTTCACATACACGGGAATTAGTACGTCACTATACCATTTTTATAAAGGACAAGATCTAACAAGAGTGTCGAGGGAGATTAAAAAAATATAGAACTCCCAACCTACAGTGATATTTTCTAGACATTGGAGTAGTTATTTGTATTGCTCCTCTTTAAATATTGAAGAAAAATCTTATAATCTGAAAGAAAAAGCACTATTGTGCTGACTGAAAAATTATTGCTTGGCTATCGCTCATGGGAACATAATGCTCTAACAATAAGCTTTCTGCTTCTGTATCCTGGCTTGCACAACTGACCTGTGGGTTGACAGTTAGTAAAAAGAAGAAAAATAGACTCATGTGCTCAAACAAGATAAAGAATAGGGGTTTAGGGCTTAAAAACCCTGTACCTCTACATTTCGGGGCTGCTTAATTTGGGGTCTGTGTACCCCTGGCAGACCCAGCTGGCTGAATAAAGAGTGTTTCCTATGACTCACTCATTTCTGGTGGTCCATGTGTCTATTGAGGGCTGGCGGCTACAACACTATAATGAGGGAAACATATTCCTTAAGCTCTGAATTATAGTAACTAAAGAGACCCTCTATTCACAGATGATCTAAGGTAGATGTTGTTTAAGTGCTGGTTTAAATTCCTCTATAATATATAGTATACCGCAATATTCAGGTATCTTAAGAGTTAATACATTTTGTTTATTTATATACATACATGGTCACTAATTACAAATTTTAATAATCATCTTTCTATTTGGAAAAAACAAATTGTGCTCTTTGCCTGCCATTCTTTCTTCTTCTAGAAAAAGTGTCCTGAATGCTGAATTTCCTTTGGAAAATATTAACATCAGTTTTGGATTGGCTTTACCACCATCTGCTCAAAAGTCCTAGTCATGTAGCAGAGAACCTGGTCATGAAGCAAAATGAGTCATCTGAACAACTGTGATTGATTCAATGGTAGAAACATAACCTGAATTTGCCAAACAGTATATGTAAATTCATCTACTCATATGTAGTGATTGGTGTAAGTATGGTAACATAATGAGAGAATCCAAACAGTGAATCACAGAATATATTTTAAGTGATCAGAAAAATATTTTCTCAGAAGTCGTGTTGGTTAATTTTATGCATCAATTTAACTAAGCCATAGTGTGCCCAGACATTTGGTAAACCATTATTCTGGGTGTGTCTGTGAGGGTGTTTCTGGATGAGATTAACACTGAGTCAGTAAACTGAGTAAAGTAGATTACCTTCCCTATATGAGTGGGCTGCATCCAGTTAGTTGAGGGTCTAAACAGAATGAAAAGGCTGACTCTCCCAAGGGTAAGAGGGAACTTTTATTTTCTGGTGTTCTTGAGATAGGACATTGATTCTTTCTTGCCTTCAGGCCCAAATTGAAACATTAGCTTTTTCTGGGGCTGCAGCCTTCCAGTATTTGGACTGGAACTATATGATAGCTTCTCCCGGGTTTCCAGCTTGCCAACTGCACATTTGGGGACCAATCTTTTTTTTTTTTTTTTTTTATAATTATGCAAGCCAATTCCTTATATCTATAGCTAAAACTCATAGTTATAACTACATCTACATCTCTATTTATATATTTATCAATGTTTATATTTAGATGGGTTCAGCCAGAATTTCCCCCAGACTTGATGTCTCTCTTCTTTTAGTAAATTTCCATCTACCAACCCCCATGCTCCTTGGCTATGCATTTCTACTTGTCCCTGATGTATTTGGAATGGACCTCAGTTAGATACTGGGTTATCTTTTTTTCTTATTGCAGCAGTTCCGAATAAAATTTGCCTTCACCATTTAACCTCTGTGGAGCTCTGGTTTTCTTTCTCTCCCGTTCTTATTCTATCCTCTCTCCCACTGGTTCTGTTTCTCTGGAGAACCTTGACTAAGACATATTTTCATTCTGAGATGTGGGGTACTACTATAACAAATATCTAAAAATGTGAAAGTAGATTTGGAACAAGGTGATGGTAGAGACTGGAAGATTTTTGAGCTGTATGCTTTAAAAGTCAAGATTGCCATGAAGGGACTATTAGTCAAAATGTGAACATTAAAGGTCTCTGGTTAAGTCTCAGATGGAAATAAGAAACAGTTTCTTGGAAGCTGGAAGAAAGGTAATCCTTGTTATAACATGGCAAATAATTTGGCTTAATTGTGTTCTAGTGTTTTGTGGAAGATAAAATTAGATATTTAGCTAAAATTTCTAAGCAAAACATTGAAGGTGCAATCTGGGTCCTCCTGACTGCTTAGAATAAAATGTGAAAGGAGAGACATGAGTTGAAGAAGGAATTTTTAAGTAAAATGGAATCTGAACTTAAAGATTTGGAAAATTCTCAACCTATCCATGTAGAAAAAAAAACAAGAAAACTTATTTTAAAGAGAACACTATGGGTGTTGCTGAACAGTCATTTGATAAAGAAATTAGTATGGGTATGAAGGACAAATTTAATTAGCCAGTATGCAGCAGGTGCCAGGAATAGAAATGAAATTATATAAGCAAAAACGCTGCTAAATGGAAATAAAGAAAAAAAAAAAAGGCAAAATGGAATGAAAGGAGGCTGCTAACCTGTGTCATAGGAATCATGAGGGCTGCCACTCCCATAGATCCAGGTGGCAAGGCTGCTTGCTTCTTCCTTGGTTTCACAGGGCAGGGCTCTCATAGACAATTGCTCAGCAGAACCATGGAGTGACACTGTCTCTGCACTAGGCTTAGAAGATAGAACATTGAGCTGAAAGAATTATTCTTGAGCCTTAAGATCTACTGAAATTTGTTTTGCTAGGTTTAGGACTTGCTTAGGGCCTGTCACACTTCCTTTTTCCCTATTTTGTCTTTTTGGAATGGGAATGCCTATCCTCAAACTGTCTCCCACTGTATTTTAGAAGCACATAATTTTTCTGGTTTCGCAGATTTATAGCTGGAAAAGAATTTGCTTCAGGATGAATTAAACTTCAAGTGTCACCTATATCTAATTTAAAGGATATTTATATGAGACTTTAGACTATAGGTTTTAAAGTCAATGGTGTAATTTGTTAAGACTTTGTGCTGTTAGGATGAAATAAATATATTTGCATCTGAGAATGTTATAGATTGATGTTTATTTCCTCCCAAAATTTGTATATTGAAGTCATTATCCTTAATGTAACTGCATTTGGAGTTAGTGTATGTGAGGAGGTGATAAAGTTTAATTTAGTCCTAAGAGTGGTGCTCTGATTGGATAGAGCTGGTGCTCTCATAAAAAATGGAAGAAACACCAGAGCCCTCTCTCCTTAACATGTGAGGACACAGAGAGAAAGCAGTAGACTGCAAGCCAGGAAGAGAGCTCTCATTGGAAACTGAACATGCTACCACCTTATTCTTGGACTTTCAGTCTACAGAACTATGAGAGAATAAATGTTCGTATATTAAGCCACCTAGTCTATGGTATTTTTCTATGACAGCCTGAGCAGACTAAGACAATAGCCTTCATATCATCACTTATAGTCTATCAATGAAGCTGACATTAAGAAAAATAAAGCTAAAGACAAGAGGAACCAAATACTCCTGAAAGTATATGAATGTCTGAATTAAATCAATTCTAAGCACAAATTATTTCATGATTGTGTAATGTATATGATCAATACAATTGCTTTTTTGTTTGTTTGTTTTTGCTTGAACTACTTTGAGTTGAATTTCCCAGAACTTGTAAACAAAAGATTAATGATAGATTAAAAATCAGTACTTTCTAAATATGAGTATGCCAGTACTCTGTATTTCTAAAGAACAAATTGTTCTAATAAACAGTATGAAATAGTACTCCTTAACTTAATGTCTCAGATGGTTATTTTTAAATCAAATGTTTTCTGTAGTAATCTTATTGTCTGCATGAAATTTTAAAAATAGACTTTAAAATGTATAAGTGATTTGTAACTATTATTATCATCTTAGTCAGTTTAACTGCTATAACAAAAATACCAGAGACTAGGTAGCTTAAGTTTATTTTTCACAGATTTGGAGTTGGGAAGACCAAGATCAAGGTACCAGTAAATTCAGCATCTGGTGAAAGACTTATTCCTGGTTTCCATATGGCTACCTTCTTGCTATATCCTCATATGACTGAGATAGAGATCATCTCTCCAGTGTGTCTTCTTTAGAGCGCTATTCTCATTTATGCGGGCTCTACCCTCATGATCTAATTACCTCTCAAAGTCCCCACTCCAAATACAGCGACATTGGGAGTTAGGGCTTCAACTAATGAATTTTGTGAGGACTCAAACATCAATCCATAATAATTGCTGTATGCAAATATAAGTTTTATAGTCTAAAATTTATATGCATTAACACATTTCTTCTGGACAAATAACATATATTTCAATCTCTGTATATCTCTATTTTTATAACTCTATCTCTATCTCTCTGTAAATAGACACCGAATATCTCATTCTCTCGATTTACCTATATCTACCTATCTTTTTTCTATAAATAGAATATATATCTCCGAGGTATAAGTAAAACATTAGAACTGAATTCTCAGACTCCCCTAAGAAAAACACATAAATCGGAATGTCTATAGTACTATTTTTCTTTGTTATTTTTCTTTTTTCTATATATTTCCCAGGACTATTTTTGTGTTTCACTTTTGGTTTGTTCTTTTGACTATCACCCATTTCCTTTTAGGCTATAAAACTCTAATCACATATGCATCTATTCCCCACGTGGTCACATATATTATAAATAATAAGTTACTCTTCATGTTCAGTCTTTAAGATTCAATAGATTAAATTTCTAAAACAAGTCTTTGGGACTACTGACACTCTTTCATGGCAGTGTTTGTATGTTTGTGTATAAGTACATTTTTCTGAGACAAAGGTTTATAAATTTCAGTAGGTCTAATCAAAAGAACTCTCTGCATCCCAATAGCAGGAATTGGGCTTTCTAACATGTTACCAGGAGAAAGATGATTCATAGACAACTCTATCTACTTCTAATATCACACCAAAGGGTTTTGAGCCTATATCCTCCTCTTAAGGATGGGCCCTCTTTCTGTTTTCTATTTGCCAGCTAAATTGTAGAAAAGACATGAAGAAGGTAAAAACAATAGATTTTACCAGTTTCTTGATGAATACAACATGCCAGTCAATAGAAAATTCTTTAAAGCAGCATTGAAATGTAGCTCAGAGTCCCAAAGGAATTTAAATTGTATTTCTTCCTTAAGCAGCTGTCACAGTTTTGGTAAAACACTTATTTGACCTCCCATTAGACTTCATCTGTTTCTTCAGAAAGGTCCTCAGAGCCTTTCTTTAAATCCTTAGAAGTGGGATTATCCTGTTAAATATACTTGCGTTTGAATTTATTTTAAGTATATTGAGTTCAAAAGTCAGTGTAAATAGAGCATGTGAGGGCATTCACCTGCTCTGGCTCTCACTAAAATTACAGAAAAATCTTTTCTTGAAACACCTTATTAAACAATAGTATTATATTTATTTAAAAGTAAAATTAGAAAAATCTAGAGCTTAGCTCCCCTTTATAACCTGATTGTCTCTATGCAAGTCTAGTATGTCAGCATGTTTCTCAGATTTTATTACTTACAGAGAAAAAGGACCTAGTAAATCCTGCAAATACCACAATTGTTGGTTCTGACAAACCTAGTGTTCTTTTAAAAATACTTAAAACACATAGCAGTTACCTCACATTAGTCATGATGCGTCCTAAATATTAGCCCTGTCTCTTTTTAATCTCTGAACTAGATTACTTAATTAATGAGAGGGAGAGAAGGAGAAAGAGCGAGAGGAAGAAAAATAAGTAGAGTGCACGTATGTATTAGTTTGCTAGGGCTGCATAGACTGGATATCATACAAAAAATTATATTCTCACAGTTCTGGAGGCCAGAAGTCCAAGATCAAGGTCTTGGCAGGGTTGATTTATTCTGTAGTCTCTCTTGTTGTATTCTTGCTGTATTACACAACACCCTTCTGTGTTTTCACTTCTCTGGTATCTTTGTGTGTCTAAATCTTTTCTTATGAGCATACCAGTAAGATTAAAATAGGGCCCATTCTAATAGCCTCCTTTTAACTTACTTCTTTAAATACTCTAATTCCAAATACAGTCACATTCTAAAGGTCAATGATTCAACCTATGAATTTGGGGGAACACAATTTAGCCCATAAAAACATATATATTATTGTACAAATCAAGATGTTTTTGAGAGTAAAAGAAGTATTGACAATTGCACAGTAGCTATTAATTAAACAGGACTGTCCTAGGCTAATAGTCTGGCCATCCTTGCATTTAAAGACTTTATGAAATGTCTTCACAATCCAGAATTCAAGTTTCAATGTAAGTTCTATTGCCTCCACCGTAACTTAAAAACTTTGTTGGTCTAAGTAGCCCCTTGAGAGTGAAGAATCCACTTTAGCAGAGGGACCGAGAACCCTCAAGTTCCTGCTTTTTTTGTCATTTCAAGATGAGAATAAGAAGCATGTCACTTCTCACAGACTAATCCTAAGGCATTTCTTACTTCTTGTTAAGTACCGAAGTGCTTGATTTCTTACCATGTCATAGATCTGACTGGAAGTTGCACCATGTCTTATTATAGCCATGTATGCACATTATTGTTTTGTGTTTTCTATGGAGCTATGTTCTTTCAAATGTTTGAAAGGAAAATGCCTCATATTAATACTTTCTTTTTTAAGTTGGTACAGTTCCAGATGTGTTTTGAATATATAACTTTTTAGATTTTAAAAAGCTAAAGCATGCCTGCATCATATATTGTGTAAGACCAACAATATAGTCTTAGGAGTACTCAATAATAAAAATACATTAACATTTTTGAAATAAAATGTTCAATCACTTTAAGCAAAAGATAAAAGTGTACATGTATAGTATGTATACATAAACATATATATCAATCAGTTTAGGTTAAATTTTGCTATAAAAACAATTTGACACACACACAGACTGTGTATTACTTGATTGGTCATAGAAAATCTCATGTTTCTTTCTTTGAGGAATGTTTCACATTAAATAAGACTTTGTTTCTCAAATTTAATTATTTTCCCCTCCTTTTTCTTTATTCACCAAATCCTCCAAGGAAGATTTCTATATTAGATGTCTACCCTTCCTTATTTTTTATTTGATTATATTTAAATCCACTTTCTTCTACCTACTCTCTTCTGTCCCAGGTCCCTGTGAAACGGGTAGGGCATAAGTATCATATGGGAATTAGGAATCTTGGAGATAGGAATAGTTCCTCAGATTCAAAGCATCAGTACCTATTTTTTTAATGTAATTATTGGTTAAAGGCCTCTAACACACTGAATATTTTATAAAGTCTAAGATTATGTTTGTTTCTCAGAATCCTGTGTCCTATCAGCTATTATAATGTCTGCCACATCATGGGAAGAAAAGAAAGAAAGGAAAAAAAACATAAAAAAAGCAAGAAAAATGAATACAAGATAGAATTAAGTGGGAAAATAATGAAGAAGTCAATATATCTATACAGTTTTAAGCCCTTCAGCTTAGCAGACAGAAAAATAAAGACATGTCAAAGCAAGAATGATAAATGCATTTAAATATATTGCATTTGAGATTATGGAAAAAAATGTAAAAGGATATCTGTTCATTGCCTAGGTCTATCATAACGAATTACTACAAATTTGGTTAATTAAAACAACAGAAATTTCTTTTCTCACACTTCTGAAGACCAGAAGTCCTAAATCAAGTTATCAGCAGGTTTGTGTTCCCTTCAGACACTTTAAAAGAGAATCTATCTTTGTTTTTTGTTTGTTTGTTTGTTTGTTTGTTTGTTTTTTAACTTCTGGTGGCTTTAGGTATTCCTTGGCTTGTGGCTACATAAGTTCAATGTCTGCTTTCTTTTTCTAATGGTCTACCTTGATAATCCAAGATGTATGTCATCTCTAGATCATTAATTCTACAAAATCTCATTTTCCAAATGAGGTCATATTCATAGATTCTGTGTTTTAAGATGTGGACACATCTTTTGTAAGGGAGGAGGTTCAATACTCAATCCATTACAATTTGTGTGATCGAAATTTGAATGTGAAATTTGGGAGATAGGTCAGGTTGGACTATCAATTTTGGAGTTATATGTATATATTATGTTTAGCCTCATTTAAGTATTAAACTGTAGCAGAATTAAATTGTAGATTTTATTTCTGAAATTATTTCTAATTAAACTAAATGTCTAGCTAAGACAAGCATTAGTGGTAGGTGTACAAATTGACTTCATGCATTAAATTTATGCCTGACTTGACTGGATACTTTTAGGACAGTATCATGGATGTTGGTTATATATTTAAGCTAGTACCTTAATGACTTGAATTCTTTAAGGAACACAAAATATAGGATCCTTAAGAATTTATCACTAGTAGAGTTGGAAAACTTTAGTGATCTACCGAATAGTAAATTCATGATATATACCACTGCAGCAGAAAATATAGTAAGAAAAAGTATATAAAATGTTGAGGCAAGCTGGCCTGGGTTTGAATTCTAGGCACCAGGGTTTACCAATTTTCATACTTCGACAAGTTACTAAGTACTCTGAGTTCCCATTTTTTAAAATGGTAATACCCACATCTCATGAGATCGTTATAAAGTTTAAATAATTAAGATGTTAACGTACATTATTGCATCTTGTATATATTCAATTTCAATCCAAGTCAGTTGTAATGTTTCTATAAAACAGACACAAACACAATTAGCAAAATATATAAAGAAAGAATTTTAGTAACCAAAGATATATGGATATAATATTTTCAAGGATGGTGACATTCCACAATCCATAATATGTTGTAACATATGGTTAATACCCACTATTAGGTATAATGTTAATTTCATACAAACAAACTCTTTGGTCATCATGAGAGCCTAATCTTGTCAGTTTAACCAAAAAAAAAAAAAAAATATTAAAGAATATTTGGTAGCTCACTAAATCTCTGGAGGATATAGAGTCAAGCATAGCACTTACACAAACAAGATCAATATTCAAACCACACCCAGAATGACTACAGCTATGTCACCACCAATCATGTTACTTAGCAAGGACATCATGTGTCTCTCTGGACACCTGGACCATGAACACAGCTGTCTCTGAATATTGAGTGTCCCTCAAATTAGCAGAAGAAAAATTTCACATATCATCTGCTTCTTACATTGTTCTGAAAAAGTCTAGTGTGGATTCATGACAACCTAAGTCTGATGCTTATACCTGAGATACAAAGAAAATGGAGAGAGAACAGAAATTTGTAAATATTAAGTAAATATACTTTAAAATGAAAGTCATTCTAGTTTTGTTATCTCTAAATATAGGCAGGTATTTTGTTTAGTAAATGCTAAAATGGCAATGAATTGTTAAAAAATTCACTTTCCTATCATTATTATCAACTAAATAGGATGTGAAAAATATTTTACATTATGATTAAAGGGTTTTTAAAAAAAGAAAACAAACAAAAACCTCTTTATTACCTCTAACAATATATCTATCTTTTAGAACATCTTTATAACAAAATAGAATTTTCTAGATTTTGTATTTTCCCCTTATTAAAAATGCATGTATCAAAGTAATAATATTAAAATGCATATAAGGTTATATTTTATTCCTGTACAACTGTATAAATTACAATCTGCCAATAGTGCCTGCTGAAATAGTTATATCTAAATAAACAATGGGCAGGTGCTGAAAAATATTAGTTTACATAACATATGACTTTACCTATCTCATAGATACTTATTATAATTTTGATTATTTAGTTTTCAGTAGAAGAGCTGTAATCTATTGAGATCACTACAAACAGCTTCAGGGCTTCTGATAAGAGCACTTAAATGGATCATCCATTATCCATTAGCTCAAATAAGTATCTAAAAAAAATAATCAAAGTCCTTCAGGGTAAATTTCTTCCAGATTAATCTAAAAAGATTTTTTTAAGCTCATTTTTTTTCCTGAACTATGTTAGAATCTGATTTTTATCATTCTCCCTTTCCAATAAAATATGTAATAATTGATAATGTCTCAAATCAGATTTGAAAACTATGCTCCTACAGCATTTCTTGGAAATCTCTAGAAATCAACCAACAATACTCCAGCAGCATAATTGTAGAACATGTATTTATTATATTTTTAATAATCCAAAACAGTAAGAAACAGTAATTAACAGAGTATACTGGTTGAGAAATGCAAATAATATGATAAATTAATTTATAGTTTAATGCAATTAAGTCTTGAATTCTTCTGATGACAGTTTCAAAAAGTCTTTAAATTATATGTCTCTCTACACAAGTAATTAAGAGAAAAATATATGCATGTAGTTTGCGGCAAGTTTATATTCTTTGGACATTTTCCAGGCACAGTTTTCCATTTGTACTAATAATATGCCTGACATTAAAATAGACTTTGAGCAGCAAATTTTTACAAGCCAATGGTAATTAAACAGGAATCATTCTTTGTGATATGGGACTCTGAATGTATTTAAGATGCAAGGAAAAGCCTTTAATTAACTCCTTATAAATTTATGATGTGACAAGATATTGTCTGTTTCTTTTTCACAGGAGACCTCCCAGAGCCATGAGAGGCCCAGCTCGAGCTATTAGTTATCTTTCAGTGGAAGCAGAGATACTGGAGAATTGAATGGAACCCGCAGGATCATGCTGCACATCAGAACAACTGCATAAAATATTAATCACTGTAGCTCTACATGTGAAATGTTACAAAAGAGAAAGTCAAAGAGTAAGAGAGAAAAAAACACCACAGGGTTTCATACATTAGCATCAACAAACCACTAGTAATGGCTAAAGCAAAATGTGGTGGCCCAAGTCCCACATGTTAATAATTTTCAAACTTTTGTCATGGTTAAATAATGACCTAGCCACAGTGGGATTCCTTGATATAAAAGAAAGGGCTCTGCCCTAATGTGGAAAGGAAAACAGCCCTCGTGCCAATACGACGATTGACACAATTCATCAAAACAATACTAAAATGCTGAACTAAGCATGGTTCTTGCCCAAAGGTGGTTGTATAGAATAGCACTCTTCTTCAAACATGATAATGTTAGCTATTATTATTTTTAACCAACATATTTCATGTAATCCATACAACAAGCCAAAAAGAGTGGTATTATTATCTCCAATTTTCAGTTGAGATTTATAAGGGGAAATTTGGGAATTCAAACTCAAGTTTGTCCAGCTCTGATTCAGAAGTTTTTTGCCACTTAGAAGATTTAGCTATTCTACCTCCCTTTTTTTTCCAGAAGGTTCAATATCATTTTGACCTTATGAAGATTGTGCCTGCTTCAAATGTGATATTCTATAATAAATATTATTATAAAGGGTCCACAAGCACTTCTAATAGAATTAGTAAATCTATATTCAATTATTATTATACAATAAAAATGTAAAGAAGAAAAAAAAGAATATAGATATTTAATGAATATTAAACTTGGTTTAAAAACAAATTTGTCAGCATCAAATTGATATAAAATATATATAACATATACAACAAATATGTATTATATTATATATTTTCAGTTTCCAAAATATTAATACATAAAAACTTTCTATTATGAGGCAACAATGACTATTAAAAAAGGAAAACTTTTAAGCGAGTAATCAGTCTACAAAATATATTGAAAATGTACCTATTCAGAACTGCCAGCATAACCTTTGTATGATGTTACAAAGGCTACTGAAAAGTAAATAGATTGGTAAATAGAAAGAGCACCACATATTTAAAGATGCTATCATAGACATATTAATGTAAATAAAAGTTAATTGAAGTTGGAAAGATAAGAGAGGATAGAGAAGTAAAGAGGAGGGATGTTACATAGGATGTTTAAAAATCAGGCTGGTGACTGACAACCGATGGACTTGCTTCAGCAAGTTTTAATAAAATAAAGCAAAGACTTCCTTCAAGTCACAAAATTATCAAACCTTAAACTCTCTCACTGGAGTTCAAGCATCTTCTCTTATGAGGTACAGGACTGCTACATTGTTGACTCAATGTACTTAGATTCTATAAAAAAATCTTTAACCAAAAGCTTTTCTTTATTTAGATTATGTTTGGATCGATTGAAGCAAATAGTTTTATTTAATGAGAATCAAGAAAAAAGGCCAAGAGTACTACAAATCAACATTTAACTGTTCAAAGCATATATATTAATATAATAACAATAAAATAACACACTCATTTGCTATTTGGAAAACACTGTTCTAAGTGTTTTAGCTCATTTAAATACTAGTATGTTTATTTTATTCATAAGGTTAAATGGACTGCCTAAGTTCAAAATGTCTAAATAGAGTAATAATCGGAATTCAAGCTCAGGCAGGCAGTCTGCCTTTAGATTGTACTTTAAACCACTTGACTATACAGCCTTCTCTAACAATATCTTTTCTTTTGTTGTATTTGGTTTGGTTTTACTGATTTCTTAATAATAAGCTAATATTAAAAAAAGGCTAATAGTTAAAGTATGAGCTTGTAACCTCACCAGATTAGAATTAACTTAGCTCTTGTCACCAATAAACCCTATGTTTATTGACTCAAACAAAATAAAAGTGTATTTCTTGCCTACAGTGCATATAGAGAGCTGTTACTGGTTTGTGGGCCATTTTTCACCACTTAAATATCTATGGATCCAGTCAACTTCATCTTCGACTCTACTGCCACCGAGGCCTCATCCTCTGGCCACATAGCGACAGAAGAAGAAGATAAAAATCATAGCATAACAAAGATACTTCTCAACAGCTTTGACTTGGAAATAATCCATATCACAGTTGCTCTCACTCTATTGATGAGAACTAGGCACAAAGCCACATTTTAAAGCTAAAGAATCTGAATATACAATCTAGCAGAGTGCCTTGGAAGAGAAAATAAGCCTTAGAGAGAAGTTAAGGATCCATCACATCGTTATGTAGAAAAATTACTTATTTTATTTGTAAAGTATCTTTTTAAAACATTACCAAAGGTAGTTAAATGGTTTTCACTGACAGAATTGTTAGAGGTTCCTTGTTCACATTGTCATTTAATGTACCACTTAATTCACTATTGATATTATTTCTCTCTTTCTCTCTTCAACAACACGTTACGAGGAAGATTTATTACCACTACCTTTTGTTAACGAATTTCATTGAGCAAATTGTGGTGTATTGAAATTGTTTTAAATGTGATATAAAATATAAAATACATACCTTATCATTTTATAAAGAAAGTAAATTTGAGAACATATACTGTCAGTATGTTTGAAATATTACTTTTAGTTATTTATAATTATTTCATAATAAATTGATTTTGATTCTTAATAGAATATATAACAGTGTAATCTAGTCAAGCTACAGGGTAAATTAAGAATAGCAAATGATAAAAATTGAATCACAAAATATAATTCAACAAAAAAAGCATATGTATAGCCAACATCTTTGAATCAAAAACTTTAGTTCTTGCTCTGCTTTGTACCTTTACTAGTATACAGTGTGATAACTTTTTTGTTATTTTAATGGTAAGCAAACAAGTACATTATTGAATTTTTTTTATTCTCACTTTTCCATTACCCAAGCTCTTAAAAAAATAGTCCAAATAATCTAACTCTTAGAAAACAATTATCTTATAAAAGCAAGTTGCTGCAGGATTTGTATGCATATTATTTTGTTAAGCTCAATCTCTTCCCTGTGTCCTAGCAATTTTTGTTGTCTTTTTTTTTTTAAATTTTTATTATGGTGACATTGATTAATGAAATCCAGTGTTTCAGGTGTACAATTCAACAGTCCATAGTTAGATATCTTTCTGTCATCACGTATTTGACCCTTTTCACCCCATCTACTTCCCACCTCCCTCCTACCCCTCTATTCTCTAGTAACCACTAGTCTATTGTCCATGTACATGAGTCTCCGTTTGTTTGTCCTGTTTGTTGCTTTTAAGTTTATAACCCACATATAAGTGATATCTTGTGGTTTTCAACTTTTTCTGTCTGGCTTATTTCACGTAGCATGATTACCTTGAGGTCCATCCACGTTGTCGCAAATGGCAGTATTTCATCTCTTCTTATGGCTGAATAATATTCCATTGTATATGTGTACCACAGCTTCTATTTTTGCTTTTTGTTTGTGGATTTTTTTCCTTTTACTTTAAATTAAAACCAGTTGTTTTTACTTTTGTAGTTAAATGCTTTCTCTTCTATTCACCAACCTCTTTTTCACCATTTAATAGAGATAGGCAAATAAACAGAAGGTATATTTCCTATAACTTAGATGTTTCATATCCTGTCACATCAATACTCAACTTTCCCTCTTTGGTCTTCTGGGAGAAGAACTGACAATCAAGAGAGTGGGTAGCTAACAACAGAGAAAAGAAATGTACAGAACTTGCAAAAAGGCATTAAAATTCTATTCTAAACTGAAGATTTTGAAGCAGAGGCAAGAGCTTAGTTGACTTTTATTCTTTGACCAGGCATACTGACGTGTTCTTAGAAAGAAATATAATAAGTGTAGAATGGAAAAAAATAATGAAGTTTGACTCTGGATAATTAATATTTGAGCTACAATAGAATATTGGAAAGGGATTGACTCAGAATTATTTTATCTGACAACTCTCTTTTATCAGGTAATCATACCTTAGTTATCAATGTATAGTATAAAAAAGATCTATTCTTTCTTTTTTACATTTTGAAATTATTCAGAAGAGTGATAAGAATTTTAGATCTTCTAAGAAAGAGGCTATACATTTTATTAAACAAATTTTTATAAATACATTTTATTTTGATAGAATAGAGAGAAAGCACTTTGCTAGAAAGTTCTATGTTTCTAACAAAATGCTTTCTTAATTCAATAACATTTTTCTATAAATGAATAATTAAACCAGTCATTGCTCATGTTTTTGGAGAAAGTAAAAAAATACATTTTTAGGACTTTTAATAGTTATAATAAGTTGTCAATTAGAATTTAAAAATGAAAAAATTACTTACTACATTAAGACCCTGCCTTTTACAAATAGAAACAACTAGGTCATACTATGGAAGTCTGTGTGTGTGCATGTGTGTGTGGGTGGTGTGTGTGTGCATATTTGGTTATTTTATTTGGTTACTATCTGAAAGACTTTTTAATCTGTTTATTCTCCCATTATGATAGGGATTCTACCACATCCTAGTTCTGCTTCTAATTTTCTTGAGGTGTGCTTAGAACTCTTTGTCACATTGAGAATTGTTTACAGATAAATGAAAAGATTCAAAAATATTCTCGAATATAGTAGTGTTATATGAATCAAGTATTTTCACTAGAAACTGTTATCATTAGCAGAAAAACTTTCTCCTGTTTTCTATCACTTGAAAGAATTTCATTTTCTTTTTCATAGTCTTTATTAATCTCTAATAAATAATGTAATTAAGTTACTTTTTCCAGAAACTATAATCACATTATGATAAAATTATCAGTATTTAGTCAAATGTATAATAATTTAAAAGAATATATATAAATCATACACACTATATATGTGTGCATATATATATACATATATGAAAGCATATATACTTTCAAAATTAAATTTATTGCGGTGACATTGGTTAATAAAATTATGTAGGTTTCAAGTATACAATTCAATAATACATTTTCCGTATATTGTGTTGTGTGTTCAGCACACAAAGTTAAATTTTCGGTCACCGTCTAGTTGATCGTGTTTATCTTTATTTACCTCCCCTCTTCTCCTTTCCCCTCTGGTAACCACTAAACTGTCACCTGTGCCCATGAGTTTTTGTTTGTTTGTCTTGTTCATTTGTTGTTTTCAGTTTTATATCCCATACATGAGTGAAATCATATGGTTCTCAATTTTTCCTTCTGACTTATTTTGCTTAGCATGATTATCTCAAGATCAATCTATTTTGTTGCAAATGACAGTATTTCATTTTTTCTTATGGCTGAAAAATATTCCACTGTATATATTTTTATCTACTTTTTAATCTAATCTTTTATCTTTTTATCTAATCACCTATCAAGGGGCATTTCAATTGTCTCCATGTCTTGGCCACTGTGAATAATGCTGGAGTGCATATATCTTGAGAGAATATATACTTTAAATACATTCTCAACACTTAATTTTTTATTATCTTTTCACTTTTAAATCAATCTTTTTGAAATGGTTTAAATATTCTTCTTTTCCCTTCCCAAGCATTTCAAATTAATCTAAATTATCTCACTCATAAATAATGGTCACCTTATGAAAACAAGTTGCTGGAAGGTAAATATTATTTTGGTAAGATTAATCACTTCTCTTATAACATTTTTTATTTGTTTCATTTAGTTTTGTTATTCATCTTAACAAAAGACAGTCTGCTAGTGAACAGAGTGTGGCAATTTTAATAGAAATAATTTCACTACTGAAAATTAATTTTTTTTCCGCTGTAAACTGATGAACTGCCAAACTTTTTTTCAATGGAAAGAATAAACTATATTAGATGCACAGTGCATCCTGACTCAACAGATTAAGATTTCTCTCTCTCTCTTCTCTCTCTCTCTCTTTCTCTCTTCTCTCTCTCTCTCTTTCTCTCTGTCTCTCTCTCTCTTTCTATTTCTCTGTAGGAAACATAGATAAGAAAGGCTGTAATAGAGACTGAACAAAAATTTAAGGCGGTTGCCAAAAACACATGTCTGTCTAACCCACAAGGGAGATGATAGCCTTTATCTTTAAACTCCAAAAATTACTAATGTTTTATTACAATCTTATTTCAGCCTTTCAATTATAATTGCATGTTTTAAAAAAATAATGAACCCATTGCCTAGCAATTACTCTCTTTTCACATGGTTCTCAGTCCTAATTTGGTATACCTAAAGAATGGTTGTAAGATTTTATTTAGTCTAACTTTGTCTTGTATTCTTTTGTAAAATACATTAAACAATATACTTTCAAAGCTTGAGTTGATTAATTGCCAAAAACAATCTCTGCAGACAATGATAGTCTTGGAATAAGATTTATAATTTTTGGCTAGGCTATACATTTTTTTTTTTCTTTACAAATCTTTGAGAAGGATGCTTTAGTTCTGTACTATAGATTCTTAAAACTGCAGTAGAGCAAATTTTGGCCACAGACTTTGCAGGCAAAAATAAAAATCTAGAAAGTAAATTTAAAAGAAAATAATCCCATTACTAGTATATCATAGGTAATTAGATGATTAATATTCATTATGAATTAATAAGCAAAATTAAAGTGTAAATGTAGGCATGCTACTATTACATTTGCTAAATTAAGGAAAGTTTTAATATAAACTAGTATAAATAATAATACTAATAATTAAAAAAATAATAACATTTCTTAAGCAGTTATAATAGGACAGACCTGTTCTCTGTTATTAATTAATACACTTAATCCCAATAATAACTTTATGAGGTAAATACAATTATTATCTTCATAGGGAAAGTAAGGATGAAGAATTTAAGTAATATGGCTTAGGTCATGCCTTTTAATAAATTTGAACTACATAGTTTGACTAAATTTAACTTTTATTTCAGCTCATTTCAAGTTTACACACTAAAACTGTGTTCAGACCATAATTAACTAAAAATCAATGCAGACAAAAGTAGGAGATCTTAAATTGATCTAGCAAACTGTAGCAGGAATTGTGTGTGTTTGTGTGTGTGTGTGTGTGTGGCTGCAGAGCCTGTCTCAAGTTCTCTTTTAGCTAAACATGTAGCTATGGGAAGTAGAGAAAGTGACTTGACATTAATAGAGTTAGTCAATTCAGAAAAGCTCTGTGGATACACCTATCACTTTTCAATTTTATTTTCTGTCTAGTACTAGCCTAGGTATTGATGTATATGGAAACAATATAAGGTTATTGATAGCCACATAACAGTAGAGACATTTGCTAGTAACTGCAGATGGCATTTCATTTCTACTATTTTCTAGGTATTGTTTTATAGGGAACTTGTGCAAACGACGTAGATTGCCAATTTGTGATACATGCTCAAATGCATTAGAATTATACCAGGAACATATAAAACTTATATGGATACGCCAATGACTACTAAATTCTCCCAAGACAAGGATCTGATTTGCGCCCACTCATGTCCTTAAAAGTGGTAAAGAAAGATGAAGAATGAGGAGACAAGGTTACAACTGTTAAAATTATTTCTGTGTGTTTAGATCTCTATATGTAAGAATAGCCTTTCTAAGGTCTTCTCAAATAAATTTCAGGCATATGCAGCTATTATATGTATATATCTAATGTATTTTACATAT
>NW_011888807.1:11614938-11622228 GCF_000151845.1 Pteropus vampyrus
ATAATGTATTATATATAATGTATTATAACTATTCTCACTAAATATCCTCCATTGTATATGATATATGGGCATTTAGAAACAGATAATAGCTGAAATGCCCATTATACTCAGAAATGTTAGTGCACTAACCCCTTAATTAAATAAACTCTATATTTAATAGGATGGAAAATTTATAACTATGTATAAGTCTCCCATAAGAGCTTTTCTGTTCTTCTATTTTAATTTCAGACTATCTCTTCTATCTGTAAAATGTGATATTAAAATGAGTTGTTGAGAAGGAGTGGGTTATGTCAACTCAGCTGTGATGCACAATCCCATACAGACATGTGTCTGATGATGTAGTAAACATTATTTAAATCTTGACTCTTGAGTAAGTATCTTTTTAATATCCTGTCTGATAAAACGTGAAGCATACAAAAAGCATTTGTGATGCACGCTAAAGTACAATGGTTGTCTTAAGGAAAACAATTTAGGCATTTGTTTGAATTGTGAGCTAAACTAGCCACTTTTTAAAAAAATTGAATATTATTTTTCTTGAGAAAACAACCATTAAACCGTGGATATTTAGATTTGACAGCTACTTAAAATGAACAACGCGAATCAACTTATTTTAAGAAAAAAAAAGCAACAGTATTGATTTCAAGTATTTGGAACTTTGGAAGTTTAATTTTGACATTGACAGTGTCCCATTATTTAAAAATTTTTCTATGACATTGGTGGTGATAATAACAAATGTAATTTTATTTGATAATGAAGTAAAATTGATTTTATTTATAACAAAATATGCCAACACTATAACTCACTAAATTAATATTTTCCAAATAATTAATACATGATGTTATAAGATCAGATGTGCATAAAATAGTCAAGATGTATCAATGAATTTTACTGGAACAGAGCATGAAAAGTTTTTTGAGGTGGTTTAGAATTCCACCTTGAAATAAACTTTTCAGAAACTGCTGCTTGTATAGTTTTGGTGCAGTACCAACAGCAAAGAATATCTATAACTATCTGAAAGGATTATTAAAATATTATTCACCATTCCAATTACATATTTGCATAAGGCCATATTTTCTTCATATATTTTAATCTAAAAAACACATTGCATTATATCGATTGTGGAAACAAATTTAATAATGAAGATAGGTTCTATTTAGCCTGAAATGAAAGAAAATTGCAAAATTGCAAAACATTTTTCTCATTACATTTTTTTGATTTTGGAAAATATTTTTTATAAAAATATTTTGTTTATGCTGACATGTTCTAGGTTTTTACCATAATTTAAAATGAATTTATATATTTATAGATACAGATACAAATATAGATTAGATATAAATACAGACATAGAGGTAGAGATAGAGATAGAGATATAAATATGACTCACATAAACAAAGGTTCTTTGGGATCCTCAATGATTTTAAGAGTATAAAAGCGTCCTATGGCCGATATGTTTGAGAAATGTGATGTGTGCATATTTCCTCATGTATTGCTCCCTAGCTCTCTCCTACAGTAGATTTACACTTTCATCCAAAATTTACCTACTAAAAAAAGCTTCCTAACATAATAATACCATCATACTGCAACTCCTTGACCTCATTTTATTATTCACAATTGTATTTATCACTATTTAAAATTTTGTATTTGGATTTATATTTATTTGTTCACGTGTTTATTTTCTGTCTCTCACTTGAATATAAGATTCATAGGAGTAAAATTTTGTTTACCTCTCATCCCCAGTGTCCAAAACAATGCTCAATAAATGTTGCGTAAATGAATAAATAACTAAAAATTAGTCTAATAGCAAAAACCTCTCAAATCTATTATTTTACTATATGCAGGGTATATTTTTTCACAGCTATAAATTTGATGTCACTCCAGAGCTTAAAACTTTCCTTATTTTCCTATCAGAGTCAAATATTTCAGCAAGACATTCAAAGCCCTCCATAGTCTAAATGAGAGTAATTTAACTTTCCAGATTCATATCTTCATACCCATTACTTATTAATGCATGTTCCAGTAACTTGGAACTAGATGTAGTAACACATATCATAGAGTTACTGGTTACAATTTCTAATGGTTTATATAGCTTCTTTAATTATCCTCAAACCCAAAATCAATAAAATAGATATATAAACAAACACTTCACTTGCTTATTACTATTATTTTAAATCTCAGCTCAAGTAGTTAAATAAAAGGTACAATTAGATAGTGAAAAGTGCAATGAAAACAAAGCATTGTTCAGTGAGTGTGGGTATGCTTGTGTGTAGCTCGATGAGAAGGCTACAACATGTATATTTAGGAAAGGTCCTTTTTCCTGAGACAATATGTTGGTCAAGACCACAATTACACGAAAGAATCAAATATTTGAAGATCTAAGGGAGAAAATACAGAAAGTGCAAAGTCGCTAATTTTGGCAAAGACTTGGTATATCTTCACAGCAGAAAAAGTTCAGGATGACTGGAGCCCGTGAGGAGGGAGGAGCATGACATGAATTTTGGTCAAAAGCTAGGCCAGGGAAAGACGGAGTTGCATGCATGCAGACCTTGGGAAAGGATTTTATTTAAAGTCTAAACACAATTGGAAACCATTAAAGAGGTTTAAGCAGGGGAACTATGTTATATTATTTAAATATTAAAAATTGAAAGATTGGGTAAAAACCATGTAATAGCTATGTTACTTTATATAATGTACTTGTTTATATTGAGCAAAAGATATGGCCAGAATTGTTGATTTCTCTTCTTTGTGTTGAAATATATAATAAAGTGTGTATTATGAGCTTACAGATTTAAGTTATTTAGTGTACAGAGTATTAATTTAAAAGAACAGAGATTTTTAAATAAGCTTATTATATTCCTTCTGGAAACATTCTAACCAGGTATGCAATAAATACTACTAATTCTAATATTTATATAAGATGTATATGAGATTTTATATACATATAAGTATGAAAAATATATATGTGAAAACATATGAAAGAAAATAGAGTTACTTATAGAATAAACAATTTAGGTAACTTTTTTTTCAGTGATATATACTATACACACTTTTAAAGTGTGTGTGGAGGCAATTTTTAAAATAATTTTTATAGTCTCAGACCTACAAATATTTATACCTAGAGATTCTAATAAAATTGTATTTCTAAAATTTATAGGGACTCAAATGAGTAACATGCTGTGTGCTGTCGTACATGAGGAGACATCACTGGCTTCCACTGAGGCATACTTTTTTTGTGTCATTTCTTATTAATATTCAGTATTATATCATTGGACCAAAAGTGCCTATTAAGAAGAACACATGTGCTAAGTACTCCTTGATAAGAGCCACGACGTCTCTTTTGCTGTCAGTTTTGACCTCATACACCAATGACTGGGCTCAGGAACTCTTAGCTACAATCATCACCATTCAAGCAATTCCCCTGAGTGAAGGTTTCTATGAGGTGAGCAATTCTATCCTATCCTCAGACTGTGGATGCTTCCGCTCTGGAGTTTCTAACAGTGGACTTTCTCTCTCACTTCCCCATCCTTATTTTGGGCAGATATTAGATATTTATTTTGCTTGCATACGGAAACATTCTCATTTGAAACTCCATCTTTCCTTTTGGTTTTGTCTTCTACAGTGTTTGAGGAGAGAAAACTCCACTTAAACTCTTTATACAACATCCGTCTCTTTGGCTCATTGTAAAAACCATATTTTTTGATTCAGCAAAGATGTAACTTTTTGTATTAAAATCAAATTTTTAGAATCAAACTCTAATATTTTGTCTCCCAAGAATCTGGATCTAATGCTTTAATTTCAAAATATTGTCTTGCCTATAAACTTAAAAACAAACAAAAATATTTTTATTGTAAAACTTAATTTTAAAGTTCTATTGTTGATCCATTTTCTTGGTAAAGGAGTAAATGCCAATGATTCAAAGTATCCCAAGCAGCTAGGAGTAATCAATAGTGACAACAAAATATATTCAGCAATGATATGATTGTAAGAGCATGCATTAAAACAAGGGGAAACTTTAAATCTAGAATCAGAAATAAAATGTCTAAAGATATGGCATTCTTACAGAGAACATCAATTAATATTTGAAAATAATTTGGAAAAATAATGAAGAAAAATATTGAATGTAATATAAATTTTCATCAAATTAGTAATTTCTTATCTAAATAAAATAATAAAATATTGCAGAAAAAATTTTATACTCTGGAAATTTTTAAAATCTCAGAAATTTCTTATCAGAAAATATGATTATATTAAACATTCAAGTTAACTTTCTGTTAATAAATTAATACAAGGTTAATAATTAATGCAAATTATTTTTTAATTTATTATTTTTTTATTTTTTTAATTTATTAAAAAATAAATTAATGCAAATTAAAGATACACGATTACTTTTATATTAAAATATAAGGTAAGGAATATAAAGTAAGGAAATATAAAAATAAAATAATGCAGTAAAGTGTGATGAATATTTTTATTATCAAACTTTTATATATTGCTAACTTCTTTATAGCTAGTAAGAAATCACCATTATGAACACCTATAAAACTTGTCATTTTTTAATGCAGACTTCATTTTTACAGAAGCGTTCATCAAATTTCTTGTTCTTCATAAAACTTTTCCTTACCTTATGAATATTTAATTTTTCATGAACATTTACATACCAATTATAAATATAAATGTTTTGGACAGAGGATATTAAAAAGTTATATTTCTTTAAGAAGCCTTGACATGAAATACCAATAGCATAAATCGTTTTTAATATTCAGTGTCACTACTGTGTCATCTATCATTTATAGAATTTCATTTATTTGTATACATCATCATAGATTCTGTATACTCTCAGTAGTGTACTATTCACAGTATTATTTTTCTATTTGAAATCACATGATTTATTTTAATAAAATTAATGTAACAACTTTTACACATACACATGCTAAGACATCACTTATATTGCCCCAGAATTTAATAGAAATAAATTAATTTGTTTTGGTTTCATTCTTTAAGACACCTATTAGTTCCTTATGCCTGGAGTAGTGATTATTATCAAAGGGTGCTTGGAGTACTTGTTAAGAGCAATGGATTCCTTACCTATCTTAGACTTACTAAATAAGAATCTTTACTGGAAAGATTGGGATCTGAGAATGTACATTTTGTAGTAACTTTTATATTGTTTAATAGAAGAAGGTTTGAGTGCCATTAGCCCATAGGATAAAATACACTTCTCCTTGGTTTAGTATACAACTTCTTCAGCCTTCAGCCTAGCTTTTCAGCAGATCGATCGCATATCTCATGTACCAACCACCCAACCTTACACAAGCTATATAACACTGCATAAATCTCAACTTTCAACAGATGTTTAAGCTCTGCCTAAACCTCTCATTGGTTTCTTTCGAGACGTAAGTGACTAAAAGACATTCTTAGTGGCAAAGTGAACACCAGAATCTTTGTCTCCTAATCACATGCTTTGAAGTATATCCACTCTTCAATTTATTAGAAATATAAAATAAAAATGAAGGTTAATGATGTACACAGCATTAGAAGGAATTAAAAAAAATCTCTTTTTATGCTTCCAAGAAATTTTTTTGACCTGATTATAATCTGAAAAGCATTAATATACTATCTTTCAGGAAGAATTTTTTGAAATAGCTTAGACTAGATGTCAAATTTACTTTTGAATATGCTTGTTCTTTGAATATGATACCATAAACTTGCATTTGTTTATAAACATTTATTTTGATTTTATAGTTTTAAATTTATCTATAGGCATTAACTTTGGAATAAAATTATCTGATTTTATAATACATTCAAGAATATATGGTTGAACAGACTCAATAAAAATTTTAAAAGTTAAAATTGTATATAAAAACTTCATAAAATAAAAGTAAGGTGTTATTAATTATATAAACAGAAAAATAAAATCTGATTTATTTTTTAAAGAGTTCAAAAAACCATCATTATAAAGGTTTAGAGGTTTTCTATTGATTCATTTGTGATGGGATTATTTTCAATATTTACTTTTAAGATGTTTTTTGACATTAATATTTGAATCTTCTACAAGAATTTTGGTCTATAATTTTTTTTACTGCTATTCAATATGTCATGTCGAAAAATATGTTTCCAATCTTTTTTGTACTTATTTTAAGGTAAGAAATTTTGTGTGGCAGTAGTGATTGAATACATGGTAAGAGTTCATGTTTTCAAAGAAAATCCCAGGAACAAAACAAATCTCCATCACTGGAATGCTCCAAATGTGTAATTCTATAATAAGAGTTTGTTATTTCAACCTAAGTAATGCTAGTGACCATGGACAATTTTGAAAACACACCAATATGTGAGGATCAAAATCTTTTTCTTCTTTTTTCTCTTCCTCTTCTTCCACCTCCTCCTCCTTCTTCTTCTTCCTCTTCCTCCTCCTTTTTCTCCTTCTCCTCTTCCTTTCCTCTTACTCTTCATCCTCCTCTTCCTTCTTCTTCTATTATTATTATTATTATTATTATTATTATTATTATTATTATTACTATTATTATTTTACTTGTGAAGTTTGACAAAAGAGTTCAAAGGAAGCATTGAGGTTATGGGGTAAAGAATCAAGAAGTTGAGAAATAATAAAAGAAGTTGGGGCATGAAAAACAAAGGCACCTCTAGAGATTCAATCTGGAGAGAGAAGAAACACCAAAAAGCAACAGCAAAATCTTCTAAATTTTGCTTAATATTAATCTGGATTGTGAACATGAAAACCCATGTCTACCATATTATAGAGACTGTTTTTATATTCAGGGCAATAGAAATCTATTGACAATTTTTGAGCAAATGAATAATTCTACCAGGTTTGTATTTTAAAATAATAAATCTGGATTCAATGAGAAAAAACTTTAAAATATGTTTCATAGTGCTTGTGATTAGCTAATTTAAGGAAATATGGAAGTGGTTATGATAAAGATGACTTCATTCTTGAACTGATAGGGTGGATAAGGACAAAATGTACTAGAGAGAGAAGTCATAATATCAGAAAGACTTTGTGATATTTCTGAAGTGGAACAAAGAAGATTCAATATGCGGAATAAAAGTATATCCATAGTATCCATTTTTACCAGAAAAAAATTACCTGAATAATTTATAGAAAAGCTGTATTTTTCTGATGGTACATTATGCATTCATTAAAAAAAGTTATTTTCCGGGAATGAAATAACCACATTGATTTTCCTTCTGGACATCGTAAGCATATTAAAAGATTAAATAATTCTAAAGTAACTTAAATGTCAAATTATCACAAGCTAGATGGAAAAAAAAAAAAAT
>NW_011888807.1:11622408-11634716 GCF_000151845.1 Pteropus vampyrus
ATATAGATACCAAACTAACAGCACAACAAAATTAAAGCTATTTACTTCCTGATAATGGTCTAAGTATTCATTTAAAAATATTTTTGACCAAACCTATCAACATTTCCCCTTTCACAAATGACTTTAAAGTGTACCCCAAACTGTGAACCATTGCCTTATAAAATAAAACTCATATTTAATTAAAAATCATATCTATAAAGAATGCATATATAGATATTATAGAGGATTAAAAAGAAGAGTCTGGTAGAATAGAATATAAAAGAGTAATTAAGAAAAAAACAGATTCCAGAAAGATGTATATCCTTCTTTCTTTTTAGAGCTAAAGTCATTGGAGTACTAATCTCTTTAAAATTAATGTAGAAGTAGACTGGAGCAGAAGAAAGACACACAGATATTAAAAATATTTATGTTTTAATAAATAACCAGAAAAATAAAATGTGCAAAAGGACTTAAATTTTAAACATGATAGGAAATTTTAAAGAGTAGAAGGAGCATTTTTAAGTTTATATAACTTAAAATTTTCTGTGAGTTTAAAAATGCTATAGCGAATATGACTTCTATGTAAAGTGGATAATTTGATTTAAATTTCTAGTTGAAATTTGAAGCTGCAAATATGGCTATAGTTTTGAATAACCATTATTCATTTGTTATGAATTGAATCATATCCTCCAAAAGACATATGTTGAAGTTAACCTACAATACCTCAGAAAGTGATCTTATTTGTAAATAAGGCATTTACAGAGGTAAGCCAACTTATTTAAACTCAAGTTAAAATAAAATCATTAGGGTGAGCCCTAAGCCAATATGACACATATTCTTATAAGGGGGGAAATTTGGATACAGAGATAAACATGCACAGAGGGAAGGCTATGTGAAGAGATATAGGGAAAAATGCTATATGAACATTAAGGCGGAGACTGCAGTGATGTATCTACAAGCCAACAGATGACAAACATTGCCAGCAAACCACCAGAAGCCTGGAACAGATTGCCTCTTACAGCTCTAAGAAGGAACCAACCCTGCTGTCACCTTGATTTTGTATTACTAGCCTCCAATACTGTGGGACAATAAATATCAGTTCTTTTATGCTTAAAATATCATAGTTTTTGATATTTTATTACAAGTAACCTTGAGAAACTAATAAATCATCTGAGTAAATAAATTTTCTTCAGAATATTGACAGATTGAAAAAACACTTCCCTAACACTCATATGATATTTCATACTAATTGAACATCATTATTTAAAATACCATTAATTATAGAAAATATTATTATAAAATATAGCCATATTGGCCACCATTCAAAGCTTTGAGCACATAGCATCATGGAGAAGGTATTATAATTTGAATTCTCTCTGTCCTTGTTAGTACTGAAGAATTATGCTACAAACTTAATCATGTTCAAGCTAGCATATAAATTTTAAGCTCCTTGAATTCAAGCTCTATATCTAAATCGTTTTGGAACCTTTCTCCAAAATTAGCACTGTTATAATATTTAATGTTATAATATTTAATAAATAATGTTATGTTACAATATTTAATAAATGTTATAATATTTAATAAATATGTTATAATATTTAATAAATAATTGTTCAATAAGCCAGTCTAAGTAGAGATACAAACAAGGATAAACTCATGTAATTCTTAATTTTTAAAAAGTAGAATATCTAAAATATAGTTAAATCTTTTCTCTCAATTTTGAATTATATATGAAACAGAGATATAAAGAAGATCTAGTAAGCTACTGTTTCTATAAGTTATAGTTCTGTTTTTAGAAAGTATATATACAGAGAGTATTTTGTGGCAAAATCTGACACTTTTCCTCTGTTCAGAAAGATTTTAGTCATTGCATCCTGTATGACAGAAATATTTTTTATAGTGAATACTTTATATTACTTTATAACAAATTTCATTCCTTTTAAAATAAAACCATCTAGCTTCTCTCCTTGGCCCTGACAGAGGTTTAAACTTTTTGTTTAAGAATAAGCATGCCCATACAAGCAGTATAAAGAAGAATGAAACAATGAACAATTTCTTCTTTAAAATTTTCTCTTCTTCAATGTACTTTCTCTGAGGGCTCTTGAATTTTTTTTTGAAAATTAGTAATCTTCAACTTTTTATCTTATCTCACATAGTTGAAACAAAGAAACAAGTCTTACACTGCAGCAACTTTAGTACTGAAAATGTACAGTTGACTCAAGAACAATATGTGGGCTTGAGATGCCAAACACTTATGCAGTCAAAAATCCACATATAATCTTTGACTCACCAAAAACTTTAATAATAGCCTACTGTTAACCAGAAGTCTTGCTAACATAGAAAGCCTATGAACAAATATTTTAAATGTTATGTGTATTATATACTATATTCTTATAATAAAGCAAGCCAGAGAAAATAAAAAGAAAAAAAATACATTTACTGTCTTGTTCGAAAAATTCTGCCTACAAGGGAGCCAACATAGTTCAAACCTATCTTGCTCAAGGGCCAACTGTATAGGCAAAAAACAAAACAAAAACAGTCAAAGCAAATATGCCAATGGCGAACAATTACTAAAAGTAACAAGTAAAGGAAAAACTAGCACTTCTATTAATTTAAAACTAAGACCAACTCAAAAGCTTTCTGAACTAACTTAAATAAACTACAATTTTAACAACTCTTACTGCATCCCTGGGGGTATTTCAGTGATGTAGAATTTTAATTAGGGTTGGGTAGATAGGAGTGATTGATATGTAGTAGACACATGGTGGACACTATGATATGCTGTGCAGGTCACCTTTCATACATGAATTTATTGCCTCGGCTGTTGGCAGTGCTGTCAGCCTCCTCAGAGATTACCCCAGAGTTAGGAACTACCTTGTCCAAGGCCATGTCCCTTCCCAGGACAATGATATCCAAAGTCTGATTAATGCAGGAATTTAAAAACCTGATTGTCCCAGCCCAATGGGAAGCAACTATAAAAGATAATTTTTGCTTCACATCTCCAGTGATTGTCTGATTTTGTCATCAGAACTTCAATGCCATTTAAATTCTTCTTTTGCCCACTTCTGTTTTCTTCTCTTCCCTTTTACCAGTGTTAATCTCAGGGAAACTCCAAAAAATTCCAAATCTGCTTCCTAGGAAATGCAGACTGAGACATCTGGTACAGGGAATGGTCTGGGAACATAGGCACTTAGACAGATTTTGGGGTTAGATCTCTTGCAGTCTGGCTGGTAATGAGGTCTCATCATTCGTCCTATCATTATGTCAGTTCCTGATATAAATGGCAGACCAATAGTTAAATTGTTATATTTTACCAGTGGTAACTTGAGATGAGAGGAATGAATTAGCTGTCACAACATAGGAGGTATTTTAGAAACATAGGGGAAATAGAAAATATAAGTACAAGGAAATTAGATAGCTAGTATTAATCTCATTAAACTCTGTTGTCACTCTGGAAAAATAACAAAATGTTGAGAAAAAAATTGATAGTCAATTAAAAGCAAGTGTGAAAGCCAGAGGGACTCTATAGTAGCAAACACTTTTGTAAAGCAAAAGACTAGCCTTATCAGTATAACCAAGCTCCAAATGAGAGTAAGATCTCAACTAATGCAGGTTTTCTGTGTCAAGTTCAGAGCCCTGGTTGGAAAGAATGTGACACTGGCATAAAAGAAAGACATTTGTGTTGATGCCCCTGAAAATTTCGAATCCCCAGATTTCTTGAACTCCCTGAACAGGCAGAAGTGGCCTAAATCTTCCTTTTAAATCTTACACTCCTCTTGAAAATTATTCCTTCTTAGAAACTGCTCCAAACTTCATTCATGGATGTCATATGTATAGATAGGATTAAGTTATAGTAAACTTTAGCCAGGGATATGTTTGGCCTAATGAAAGAAGAAGGAGATTATATTTTTTAAAAGTTCCAAGACCTAGCCAGAAATATCTGAAAGAACAAGGAAGGTAGGCATGGTCTTAGGTCAAGGGCAAGAACTCAAAAGTAAAATAGAATAAAGAAAGGTTATTCAGGAGCACTTTTCCTTGATATAGGATATAACACTCCAGCGAGAAGTCCAGAAAATTATGTGAATTTACTTCCAGGCTGTATCCTAGAAGAGTAATAGTCCATTCTAAGTTGAAATGTAAGAATTGCCATGATAAAAAGATGTTATTAAAAGGATCACAGAAGTGAGAAGGCTAATGTAGACATACTATGTAAGGCTGGAAAGCTACCAAATAATCATGTTCCACAGATGGTCTGGAAGGTAGGCCATGTATCAAGGCTATAAAAAATGTACCAGGGGGAAAGACACCAGTGTCACTAAGAGGCTCAGTTGTGGCTCTTTTTTACACACCAAGGATGATGGTAGAAGTGGTTACATGTCTCACTGGTAGCAGAGGATATAGATAATTGAACTCCAGAACAGTGAGGCCAAGTGGCAGCAGTTAGAAGCCAAGTGAATACAATTATCCTAATGAGGTCAGAGAGGTGGTCAAGACGCCTGATCAGCAAAGTGTTATGGAAATGTTAACTGAAAACATGTCCAGGGCACTCAGCAAAAGTGAATAACCAAGAGACCAAAAGCATTTACCCTAGTAAAAAGCCACAGTCTCTGCCCCAATAAACAGACATGATCTGATTTTTGACCTGGAAACCACAGAGTGAAAGTGTTATGGAAATGTTAACGTGTTATGTTAATGTTAAAGTGAAGCAGAGGCCAAATTCTTAAGAAGAACACAATAGATAGTTAAGTGTGCATGGAAACAATTATCTGATTATTCTCTAAATAGAATTAATAGCATTTATTCAAGTAATTATACATGGAGAAAAATAATTTCCAGACATTTTAAGGATTGTTCATCTGAGCTGATACTGATATCTAGAGATCACAAAGTATTATGACAGCACCCTGTCTGAAGTAGGCAGCATTGATTCTGATAGGAATAAACATGTATCTCAAGTATGAGTTTGCCTTTTCTGCTCACAGGACCTCAGAAAACAGTAGTATTAAGGGCTTATGAAGTGTTAGATCCATCAGCATGGGCTTACACATATTATCACCTCAGAGAAGAGGACTCACTTTACACAGAAGGAGGTTTGGGTGGAGCTCATGACTAGGGCACCCACTGTTTCTCGGGAATTACAAGATTATTGAATTCTAACAACCTGCTATTATTGGTTGATACATACCAAATTTTCCAAGATATTTAATAAATCATTAGGAAATATTCTATTATACAAAAACATGAAAGTATAAGATTCACATAATTTCACTTGAAGCATCATAGAAAAGATCTGAACATTTTTTTTTCCTGAAATGCTCTATAGTGCATACTTTATTTTCAGAAATAAAGATTTAAGCACAGATTTAAGTTACTATTTATACATTTCAGAATTTCAGGCTTCTTTTTTTTTAAATTAAATTTAATTAATTAATTAACTTTTTTTGCCATTGGATATTCTACACAGTATCAGAACAAGAGGCATCATCTGGTAGGGGTTATCAGGTAATCTACGATTCTGAATTTCAGCATTTTCAATTATGTGACAGAATAAGTGATGTATGTATGATCTAAAGTTTTTTTCAGAATACAGTTTGTGATCTATTAGTGAAGAAATTAACCAAGGGACTTTATCAGCAATATTTTTTAACATTTTATTTTATTTTATTATTGGTTTCAAGTATACAGTACATTGGTTAGACATGATTAATGTCCTAAGTGGACTACAGACCACACTTTGAAATGAACTACTTTACATTTGTGAAACTTTAACTGACCTTATCAGCTTTGTTTAACCCTAATGTATTTCCACGTATTTCCTGATTAACTTCAGTGTCCTCACTCACTATCTAGTTCCCTAATCCTATGTGCAGTACATCACTAGACATGTCTATGACTAATCTGAGCTCTAGTTGAGCACTCACTTGATAGGTGTAGATAGCAGCCATTCATGCCTTAGCCCATCATTCTTTTGATTGCTTTCACCATTTGAATTAATTTAGTCAATGGAACAGATGAAGTATAAAATTGAAAAAGTCTGTTATAAAAATAAGACAAAAAATTAAGAAACTTTTAGAAGTAATTCAGAACATTAACATCTACCTAATAGGAATTTCAAGGAAAGAGAAAATAAGGAGATAAAAAATAAATAATAGAAGAAAATTTCTCAAAGATGAAGAAAGGTTGAGAAAATACTTAAATAAAGATGCAATCTTGGACATAGTTTTATAATATTCAAAATGCTAGATAATGGAGAAAAATGAGCTTCTCCTCACACACACGGAAAAACACTTAAAATCTTTCAGAAATAGGACAAGAATGAATATTAATTACTTGGCCATGAATAAGAAAAAATGCCAAAGCCACACATGATATCTGTCAGAATTTTCATCATCAATTCTATGTCCTAAGGTTTAATAGAAAAAAATCTTTAAATTATTAAAATAATTTTCAATCCAGAATTTAATATCAAGCCAAATAAATATTCCAGTGGCAGAGCTAAATATACATATACAAAAATTTAAAGTATTTCTAAAAATCATTTGATAAGAAATGCCAGAAAATATAAAATGGACTAAAATAAAAAGAAAAGTATGAGATAAGAAACAGTGAAAGTAATCTAAGAATTTTTAAAAAATGCCCGGGATGACAGCTGTGTAGCAGACTAAGAAGCAATCAGTCTAATACAGAATAGGACATCAAAGGATTCTGTGAAGAATGTCTTTAATAATAAACTGGATTTTATTAACAAAATTGTATGATTAATGTGGTAAAGGCAGTGCTCATTCAGTGAATGGAAAGAGAGGAAAGTGATCCAGAAAGAAAAAAAAAAGCTATACAATAAATTCATGGTTCAAATACAAAATAAATTGAAATATGAAGTGATTTTGAGTAATTGGTGGAATAAATAAAATGAAAACTAATTGATTTTTAAACCTACTTTGAGTATTCTAAACATAATCACATTTTCTTTCTGTGAAACTAGTCACAGTGCTTGTTCCATAGTGTATGATATTTATAATACATAATATTTGAAATAGTCTATAATTAATATTTATAAAATTAATTTAAGAAAAATAATGAAACAAAGTAAAACAAAAAGCCTCAATATACTTAAGAGTACAGAATATCATAAGCCTTGACAACACAAGATCAAATGTATTGCTCACTGTAGAAGCAGTCACAGGTAATTTATAGTTTCCTGCTGCTTAACAAACATGTTCAAAAAAAACAGACCTAGTCTTATGGTTTAAAACAACAGACATATATTCTGTCACAGTGACAGAGGTCAGGAGTCTAAAATCAAAATGTAGTCAAGGCCTCACTCCCTTCAAAGATTCTAGAGGAGAATTCTTCTTTGACTCTTCTAGTTTGGGGTGGTTGTTGACATTCATTGGTTAATGGCTGTATCACTCCAATCTCTGCTTCCCTCTTCAAGTAGGCTTCTCTTCTATGTGTCCATCTAGTTTCTCTTTACCATTCTTTAATAAAGATACACATTATCACATCTAGACCTACCAAATAATCCAGCGTAAACTTCTATTTTTTTAAAGATCTTTATTTTAATCTTTTGATATATAAGGTAATATTCACTCTTTTTCCATATAAGATAATATTCAGAGGTTTCAGGAATTAGGGGGAAAAAGGTAGATGGATGGTGAATGAATTAGAGGTTCTGTTTTAAGTTCTTGGATCAAGAAACTGAGGCTTAATTATATTTAAAGTCCTAAAACTCAGTACTAGAATAGCCTAAAGGAAAATATAATTAGCAAAATTTAGAGGAAAGGCATGATGAATAGGTAGGAATAATGTGAGAGGCTAAATTCCCAATATTTTATAAAGAAAAGTCAATGGTTTCGATAATATATCTTGATGAAGAGTTGAATGTCCATCATTTGAAATCAGAAAATAACTACAAAAGACATAGACAATAATATTTATTTTACCTTTTTACCTTTTTATATTAACTTTCTAAGAACCATGATTAATGGGAGTAAGGCTAATAAAGATTTTTACATTAATATTCAAAGTAGATTTAGTCTTAATAAGACAGATAGTGAGAGAGAGAGAGAGAGAGAGAGAGAGAGAGAGAGAGAGAGAGAACAAAATAATCCTTTTACATTTTTTTCCAGTGCCACTATTCACTTGACTATCAGCCTCTGTTCATAAGTTTAAATGCACGAAATTAAGTTTCTTGCAGAGAGAGAGAAGAAAAAAACAAAAACAAACAAACAAACAAACAAAACTTCAGAATCCAATGTTGTTGTTGTTTTTTTTTATCCCAGAGAAACTAAATAAAAAAAGATGAAAAGCATATCCACTACATCTTCTTTCTGCTGACTGAGTTTTTTTACCTACAACCAGTGTATTTAAATACCACTGGAGAGCCTATGTTTTTATCTCTTGGAAGAATGTAGGCTTCTCAACATAAAAATCTAGCAAAATTGATAAAATCCATAAGATCTATTCTTGTGAATATGTCAGCACATTCTTTCTGATAAATTATACATGACTATTAATCTATGACATAATTTTAGCTCTGAAATATTAGCAACAATGACATTGTTCTCATATTTATTATCAAGGAAAACACTTACAATCTTTATCTCTCTAAAATTTATCATACAAGTGGAATTAAATGGCACATTATTTGTTCTCACAAGTTACCATTTTCAACAAAGCCCTTTGCTGAGCTTTGAGAGAGCATTTCAGGAACTAATCCCAGAAGCTTTGAGAAATAGGATATTTGAATTTTATTAGTTGGTTTATTCAATTATTATAACAGAAGATGATCAACATCTTAATTGAACTTGTGTCATTGCTTGTTTTAGATAGCTTTAGATTTATAAATTTATATCATAGCTGAAATGTTATGCTTTGATTGGTCTAACCTATAAAAATCTTGAAAATATTGCAAATGTCTAGAATTGCAAATCATTCTAGTAGAATGAATGTATATGGAGTATTATGTTTAGTTCTTCAGTCAGAAGACAAACAAAAGTATGGTGCTCAGCAAAAAGGCCCATGGCAGCAGTGCGTTTGTATGTGGCATGTGGGTATATGTGTAAATTTTGAAGGGATAAATAAATAAAGAAGAGAAACTGTTGCTAAGAGAATACTAGGAAATTTTACTAGAATCAGAATAAATTGAATGCCAAAAAAATGCTGACCAGCAAAAAACATTCTCTTAGATGTGACACTAGCATTTGGAAACTTTGAAATTTTACAACAGCAAATTCTTTAAAGACAGAGTAACAATTTCATCACTTAGATCATGGAAAATTTGCATAAAAGGACAACGGAAATGATAGTTATAAAATATAAAAAAATGTATTTCTATAAAACATATAAATATAAATTATAAAATGTTATATTCTTGCTGAGAGGTAATAAGTCCAATCAGTTTCTCATTTCTTGAATCACTATCATTCTATGTTCTCTTCCAATCATTTAAAGATTTTGTATCCATGGAAAATTTAACATGTATAACAACAACACAAACACACAATTCTTAATTCTGGTGGAGTGAGATTAAGATTCAATAGATAGGTATTTGACCTGATGTCCTGCAATTAGCCTTCTCTCAAACTTTAAAATGTATATGATATAAAATCAGGAATAGCAAGTTTGGGAAAAATGTGATAAATTTGACCTTAGAAATACTTAATTTGCAATGCTTATGAAAATAAAACAGTACTAAAAAGTGAGATTAGAATAAAAGTGTATATTGGGGTATCACACAGTTAGATTAGACTATTAATGACTCTACAAACTCCTCTAAGAAATGAATGACAAAGGTTACTGTATAACATGGAGAAGAGGATAAAGATTAGATCTGAGAAGATATTCACATTTAGAAGGAGAGCAGAGAAAAAAGAGCAAAAATAATAATAATTGTAATGATCACAAAAGTAGGAAAACATAAATATAATGTTACATAAAAGCTAAAGGAAACAAGTATGTGAGATGAATTTGGCAGTGTAAACATACATGAAGAAGATTGTCAAGGATATAAACTGTAAAAAAACCCACCGGATTCATCAATATAACAGCTATTAGTTTCCACCTCCCCCTTAAAAGCATATTCAGTGAAGTGATAAGAGAAATAGCCAGGTTCCAAGGTGTTCAGAAGTGTCTCATTAAAGGACAAGATGTAGAGACAAACATCTTAACACATTTTAAATATTATTGACTAGAGAGTGGTACAAGGGTAGATCAAGAATGTAACAAGAATTACAGAATTATGACAGATATGAGTTTGTTTACTGTCAGGAAAAACAAAGTAAGCACTAAAGAATGAGAATTAAAAATGAAATTGCAAATATTAGCTGACATGACATTTATGACTTGTCCAGAATACTCAAATCAGGTACTAATTAGCAATGCAACAACTATTATTATACTTTAATTAATATATGTTTTAAAAGCCGATGGTTGATTAGATCACTTAGCTAAGCCATCAACATGGGTTTAATCTACTTAGAAAACCCAGACACAATAACAATTATATTCAGTTTTGTACAGTTGACAGAAAGAACCATAGCATGATGGTCACTTTCATAGTATAGGACTTCTAATGCGTTTTGAATAAAGAATAGTCATGTCTTAGGATATTTTAGTTCTATTTGCTTATTTGCTTTAAAAGCATTTGCCATTCTTTCTGTCCACCAAACATCTAAATCTTCATACTATGTCCAAGGAATCACCCTACTAATGAAGCATACCCAATGTCCTAGAGAAGCCAAATATATTCGGTCCTTACTTCCCTGGTCCTTTGCAGTTAAAGTACAAACATCTGACTAAGGTTATGTCAATCACAAACTGACTCTGAAGTGGAAGCTAATGACTAAAAAGGGACATTACAAAATGTTTTCTGGTGACAGGCGGCTGGAGTGACTGCAGCTAAATCCGGAATCCAGTCTCTTCAGTGGCTGCATTACTGGATCCAGTTTTTATGACTCCGTCTCAGCAGTTTCCATGAGGCCAATAGGTTCGCAGAGGCGGCATAGTTATGTCTTTGGCTGACCAGATCTGCAGCAAGGTTTGAGCATTATTTTTGATTTGGTGGCTTCCAAATATAGTTCTCCAAATCCAGAGAGCCTTTAAGCTATTCAATATCTTTCCAATGAATTCCTTCTCCAGAATCAGTTGTCCAGAATGTTTCTTTTTTCCTACTATGAATGTTTGCAGTTAACTCTACCTGTCATGAGTAATATATATATTTTACATTATTTGTAAATTATATTGCTTTATTCATTTATAACATAAATGTATGCTATATGAATATCTATTCAAAATGAAATGCATTATTGATTTTGCATATTTTGTGTGTCTTCCTCACCATTCACCAGTTTTTGTTCTGTAATACTCTACAGTTGGGGGGAAATTAAAACAGCTATAATTACATGGTATCTTCTTCTTCTTTCTTACTGTATTCACTCTACAGGCATCATTTGCTACTCTAATTCTCATCCTGTCTTGGTTAGTCATCATTATTGACTCAGAACAGTGCTATGCTGTGTAATATATCTCTATCGCAAAAATCCTTCTTCGTCAAATCCTCTTCACTCGCAGCTGCCTGCTGAGCCTCACTCTCCACCAAGCTGCAGACGCTGCAGTTTTCTCTGATTGTATTTGTGGCACATTCATGAATGCTTCTTGGGTAAAAAAATTATTTCGAACCAATAAATCAAATCAATAAATAAGTCAATAAATCTCTTTTGCTTTACAAACATCATCAGTCTTTAGCAGAATGAATCACTAGTCCTTGTCCCTACATTTTGTACCTTCTGAAACTATTTTATCTACTATTAAAGTTATTTTTGGTCCTGTGTTAATGTTTACATTAGATAAGGTGCTTGACCTTATATAAGATCCAAAGGCATTTAACCCTAGGAATCAATTTCAATGAACTCTGTTTTTTAGAAGAGATTTCTATTGGGAATAGAATATGTTGGAAAAGTAGTTTGAAAAAATTCAGTATAAATATAGATATACATATACGTATAGACACATATGTATCATAATGAAATTTAATTCTTGCAATATTATGTATGTATATATATCTAAAAATTAAATTGTGATATTTAAACTATATTTAATTCTTAATATATTAATTTTCCAATCATTAAATTAGGTATAAATATAAAATTTTGTATTTAATGATTGGAAAATTAATATATTAAAAATTAAATGTACTTGTAGTACAACATATGGTTGATTGCATTATTTTTAGATTCGTACTAAATTAATACAATAGAATGGAAGTTAATATAAAGCTCATTCCCTTATAAATTAATCAAGAAGTATAGTGACTCGACTACTTAATGGCT
>NW_011888807.1:11634766-11665039 GCF_000151845.1 Pteropus vampyrus
CTGACTAAGGTTATGTCAATCACAAACTGACTCTGAAGTGGAAGCTAATGACTAAAAAGGGACATTACAAAATGTTTTCTGGTGACAGGCGGCTGGAGTGACTGCAGCTAAATCCGGAATCCAGTCTCTTCAGTGGCTGCATTACTGGATCCAGTTTTTATGACTCCGTCTCAGCAGTTTCCATGAGGCCAATAGGTTCGCAGAGGCGGCATAGTTATGTCTTTGGCTGACCAGATCTGCAGCAAGGTTTGAGCATTATTTTTGATTTGGTGGCTTCCAAATATAGTTCTCCAAATCCAGAGAGCCTTTAAGCTATTCAATATCTTTCCAATGAATTCCTTCTCCAGAATCAGTTGTCCAGAATGTTTCTTTTTTCCTACTATGAATGTTTGCAGTTAACTCTACCTGTCATGAGTAATATATATATTTTACATTATTTGTAAATTATATTGCTTTATTCATTTATAACATAAATGTATGCTATATGAATATCTATTCAAAATGAAATGCATTATTGATTTTGCATATTTTGTGTGTCTTCCTCACCATTCACCAGTTTTTGTTCTGTAATACTCTACAGTTGGGGGGAAATTAAAACAGCTATAATTACATGGTATCTTCTTCTTCTTTCTTACTGTATTCACTCTACAGGCATCATTTGCTACTCTAATTCTCATCCTGTCTTGGTTAGTCATCATTATTGACTCAGAACAGTGCTATGCTGTGTAATATATCTCTATCGCAAAAATCCTTCTTCGTCAAATCCTCTTCACTCGCAGCTGCCTGCTGAGCCTCACTCTCCACCAAGCTGCAGACGCTGCAGTTTTCTCTGATTGTATTTGTGGCACATTCATGAATGCTTCTTGGGTAAAAAAATTATTTCGAACCAATAAATCAAATCAATAAATAAGTCAATAAATCTCTTTTGCTTTACAAACATCATCAGTCTTTAGCAGAATGAATCACTAGTCCTTGTCCCTACATTTTGTACCTTCTGAAACTATTTTATCTACTATTAAAGTTATTTTTGGTCCTGTGTTAATGTTTACATTAGATAAGGTGCTTGACCTTATATAAGATCCAAAGGCATTTAACCCTAGGAATCAATTTCAATGAACTCTGTTTTTTAGAAGAGATTTCTATTGGGAATAGAATATGTTGGAAAAGTAGTTTGAAAAAATTCAGTATAAATATAGATATACATATACGTATAGACACATATGTATCATAATGAAATTTAATTCTTGCAATATTATGTATGTATATATATCTAAAAATTAAATTGTGATATTTAAACTATATTTAATTCTTAATATATTAATTTTCCAATCATTAAATTAGGTATAAATATAAAATTTTGTATTTAATGATTGGAAAATTAATATATTAAAAATTAAATGTACTTGTAGTACAACATATGGTTGATTGCATTATTTTTAGATTCGTACTAAATTAATACAATAGAATGGAAGTTAATATAAAGCTCATTCCCTTATAAATTAATCAAGAAGTATAGTGACTCGACTACTTAATGGCTCCAAAAGATTATTCTAGTTGGACTGAATACCTTTATCCCTACCTCTAACCTCACCCCTATACCCCACTCCTTCACCTCCCCCAATTTCCTTTCCACACACTCCTATTCTCTATCACCTTTGCCCTGCTCTATGCCTCTAAGAGACTGATTCCTACAAATTGCATCACTCAAGCTTTCTTTCCTCCAGCTTCCAACCGAAGGAATAAGGAAGGGGCAAAAGGAAGGAGCAAAACAAAAGATGTGAAGATTTGAGGACAGAGTTTAGGATATTTCATCCCCATTTCCTCCCATATTCAGCTCTTCCCCATTTCCTCTCTGCTTGCTCTAGCAGTGGTTCTAAGCTGAGCTAAAGATCTTGTGAAGGTACCCAAATTCCATGATCTAGCTTTCAGCTAGCTCTGGTGACACAGTTTTCTCTCCTTGCCCTTTCGGTTGGTGGCTTTCTACTGCTGCTAGTTCCTGGATATCTGTTGAATACACACACATACATATACACACACATATAAAAACATGTTTATTTTTTCATTAACTTATCTTCAAAAACCCAGCCAAATGTGCCTTTTTTTTTTTCCTGCCAGGAGTTTCACTGATGCTGACTGTACTTATCGTAAGAATCAGAAACAAAGATTTAAAAAAAAAAAATCGTTCAGTTTGGTCGTGCTCTCGAGGTCTCAGTGACCATTAATTCAACTCCCAGTAATTCCTAACTGTCTGAATAAGTCACCTCTTCCACTGACTTGTGTAATCTACTAATTATTTCTGAGAATTCCCTCAATTTGGTCTTAATTTTAGTGTACGTGGTATGCCTTTCCTGCTCTGTGACCTGCTTCTGATTTCCCAGATGTCTGTGAATGGCAAGTGCACTCAAAATTTCTTCTAAAAGATATTGATTGGCTCCTGCCACTCAGAGTATAATTTCTCTAGCAAGCAGCATTTTCCATTTCTCCCTGTAAAGCACTACGCATTAAGCTATGAGCTTTTTTTGTTCTGTAGCTTTTGGCTTTCTCAACTGGGTTATACAAATTTTAGCTTATTAACCTTATTATACCTTTTCAAATAGTTTATCTGTCTCAAACATTGCTACACATCACATATAATCTTTGACAATGCAAGATTCCTTTGCAATATGACCAAAGAAAATGCATCATAGGTAATTTTACAAATTAGTCTCAACTTGAACTTGAAAGATGTGACTAAAGAGATATCCCTGATATCAAAAATAATTTACTTATATAAGCAGGAGGCATATAGTTTTTAAATCATCCTGTCAAGAAACAGAGAGCTACAGAGGCAAATCAGTTTGCTACTCAGGGAGATAGAAACTTGAAACTGTATTTTGTGTCTCCCAAGTTCTTATTTAACAAATCTGCATTATAAAAATATATATTTTAACAAAAAAATTAATATGTGTTATTCTGAAATTCATAAGCATTTAAGACTTATAAATTTGTATTTCTCAATAAATTTTCTCAAATGTTTTATGTAAATATTTTAAAACAATACGAGCAAAGTTCATATAATTTTTCAATAAATTTGGTAATATTATATAAGTAAAATAATTCCTCTATATACATATTTCAAATATAATATATCAGATATTATGCATTAAAGAATCAGAATGACTGCTCACATTATATTTACAGAGTATTCTATTTTGTTGGTTTTAATGTTGTAATGTGCAAAATAGATTTGCCCAATGCCCAAAACAGACATATTTATTAAATATAGTTGTTAGCATGACTATTTATTTAATATATTTATTGTTTTATTCATTGCAGTATGAAAATAATGATATTTAAAATCGCAATAAGTAAACTGATGCAAATGAATATACCTTTAGGTTTTTTTTTTTTTTTGAGTGTGAAAAGTTAATGGGAGTTTCAGAATTCATTAAAAAAAAGACTTATGTTCTACTTTCTTGTTTTAGCCCTGGGATAGTTAAAATCCTTAGGTAGTTCTGCTGTGCAAACATTAACACAGTTTTTATTCTGATATTGTTGCTGTGGGTTTATCAAGTATTCATGATGTTCACAGATATGGCAGTTGATGTGTTCAGGGACTAAACATAAACCTTTGTGCCTAGCTAGCAGTAAAGGTGAGCAATTTCAATACATATTTAATTTTAATTCTCTCTCTCTTTTTGCAATGTCTTAGCTATTTTTCAGCTGAATCCTGAAAAAAAATAATGTTTTCATTAGTTTCAGAATTTTTTTCTTTTTTCAACATTCCACAGCCATTTGTAAGAAAACTTGTAAAGAGATTCAATGTCAGAGAGAAAGAGAGAGAGAGAGACTTATAAAAAGGTGTAAAATATCAAACACTATATCATAAAAATATTTCCTTTGAATGACACTTGGAGTCTGGGACTTATGCCAGGAAGTAAAAGCATTTTGGCTGTGTAGCTTCAAGATGAAAAGATCAAATGTTTTTCATAATCTATCATGCAAAAGTTATTTGCTTGATTTATAGTCTGTTTCCTCCATTATCAAAGTGGGAAAATAGATGATATTGAGACACAGAAAATATTAAGGGAAATTACTTATTATGGAAGTACAAGGATTTGATTCTTATTTGGATAACTTGATACCTCTAAAATGTAAACTAGATATTTTGCTTTGTCTTTAATCAATACTCATAATACCTGGCCATTTTTAAACTATCTAAATAAGGTAAGCAAAAGAGCATTTTGTTCTATTTTAAACAGTTTTTTAATTCCTTTCAAAGTTCTGGAGAAAATCATCACAATGGCATACAGAAGTTAAATATTAAAGTTTACTTAAAAGAAATGATTTGTATTCTGTTGCTATTATATCCAGCCTTTCCCCATTTCCATACCTGATTAATTAATATAAATTTTAAAAGATAAACTCACTCTAAACCTAGATAAAGATTTCATAGTTGTCTATGAAAAAAAATGTTTTGTATATTGAATACTATAATATCAACAGCAAAGATCTTTTTCAATTTTTATGTTTTATTCATATGGTACATTCTTATTTTATAAGACTGAGTTAACTAAAAAAATTCAGTAAAAACCAGAGGAGAGAAGAAGCAATTAGAAGCATAATTTTATAAACTATATAAATGTCTAACCAATGTACTGTATACTTGAAACTAAAATAAATAAAAAAATAAAAAATGAAAAATAAAAAGATTTGCATTAGGAAAAAAAATTCAGTAAAAACGTAATAAAATCCATCATGTTCTTTACTCAAGTAACTGCAAAACTGGTCAGATTTTAAAACTAGTCAGATTTTAAAACTATTTATGGTTAAAAGAATAATAATTTTCTCAGAGTATAACTGTGCACTGACATCTTCTAGAATAATGATATTTTCTCTTGTCATCTTAACTACAGTTCCACTATTTCAGAATAGAAAATGATTTGACCATGTAAGTATATCTTTTGAAGTTGTCCTTTGGTAAATGCTGAACTAATATGGCTAAATATGGCTCAATGCAGTTAAATGTGTATAAAACAAATTATTTAATTTTATTATAATTTGAAATGAAATAACGGTTTTTTTTTAGATAAATGAAATTAGCATGATAATTTTACAATGGAGTCAATCTTTAGTAACAAACAGTGTGAGAGATTAGGCCTCTGCCTTGAATCTAGTTAAGTAGAATTAAATTTATTGAATGATTTAATAACTGTGAAATAAAGCTTAAAAAGAAGAGATGTTATTAGGGTATTAATGCAGTTATAATCTTTTTTTTATTATAGCTATTTCAAATCTTAAAAAAAAAAAAAACTGTTCCCACAGTTTTGCTTAAGGAATTTTAGAATCAAATTGAATGCTTACTATGCTGGGTACTGTTTAAGCAGTTTAAATGCCAACTCATTTAACTCTCATGACAGCTCTGTTAGGTGGGTATTATTACTATATTTATTTTACAGATAAGAAAATTGAGGCAAGAAGGTCATAGGTTTAAGGAGTAACCATTCTCAAAAAAAATAATGTTGGAACTCTAGGAAGTTTAGAAAATATTATAAAAAATATTTCATAAATAAATCTCTGTTGGTAGTGCTATTCTTGAATCCACATTCCTTACTACTTGGCTTCCAAAATTTCTGTGGTTTAACTCACAAATTATTTACTTGATTAGAGCATCTTTCATTGACTACAAAGAGCATTAATCCCAGGGGGGGAAAAAAAAAAAAGAGTGCTATGCTTTAAGGATGTATTGGTGCCTCACATGTAATGGTTGCAAGAATGCAACTCAATCTCATAGACTAAAACCAGGAATTAGAAAGTCACAGGGCTAACAGAGAGATGTTTCTCTCTGTTCCTTATTTGTTCCTCTTTCTGTGTGTCTGCCTCCTTTTATATCTCTATAGACTGTTTCTACTTCTCTCAGTCACACAGTTAAAAACAGTGGCCAGATGTCAACGTTGTAAATGTGTATATAAAGAGTCCTGTGGACTCATTCCTCTTTAACTGTAACTGGTGAAAATTATAAAAATAATTTTATAATTTCTGTTTCACCAGAAACACTGTAACTGGTGAGAATTATAAAAATAACTGCCATTTAAAATCTCTGAAAGCTATCATAAGGGCATGCGGCAAATAAAGATACATTTATTCAAGAAAAAATCTACTAAATCTCAGTAAAAACAGCAAGAATCTGTGGCATTTGAGATATAACCCATCCCTTCCCTTCTCCTACCCGAGCACAGCATGATATGAGTTCCACGTGAAATCTGTGTGGCCATGATAGGCCTCTTTCTCTCCATAGCTCCAGCTCCCAATCAAGGAATATGATATCTCACTGGAAATGAAAGACTTCCAGCTATTATAAGTTTGTCCAAAGTTGAGTTGCAAAAACTAAATTCCTGGTGAGAGTAGCTAAGAAGCCAGAGGCTCTCTTCCCCCAGCTAGCTTTTACTCATAAGGCAGAGGCTCTACAACAGACATGACAGACCTAGAATACTGGGGCTCTAATTATGCTGACACGAGCTCACTGGTAGGGTGGTACTTCCAGGGAGAGACATGTTGAGAAGAGCAGTGGTTACTCCCTCCTGTACTGGGAACAGTGACTCAGAGATTATGTTCAGGGTAAGATGAATTCATTAAAATAAAAAAAAAATAATAATAATAAAAAAGAGAGATCTAAGGTTCTTCCCAGGGGAACTAATTTTATATGAAACAGAGTGAGGGGAAGTTCAATTGTTTTTGAGAATGATGAAGATTTGAAGGATAAACAGTTAAGAACAGACTTGTAGGTTTAAGAAAACAATCAGCTAAACCATTAGCCAACTGGTTTACCATAGAGAACCAGGTAATGAGAGTGCCAAGAGAAGTCCTTCTGAGGTCAGAACAAACCTCAAAGACTGACCTCAAAAATTACTCCTGTTCAAATTTCATTGGATCAGACCATGGAGCAATTTATCACCCTGAGAATTGTTAAAAATTATAGAGGAATCATCTAGTAATTAGCAAAGTCTAAAATCTGGGTGTGATACTAACACAGTCAGAAAGGAGATATCAGAGAGACAGTCAAAAAAAGACTACTAGAAACATTGTCATCTTAAGGTGACCGTGTGGATGCCCAAGACTGCGCCATCTGAGGAGGGACATCAGAGGCTTTACATTGCAGGATAAAGAGACTTCGCTAAAATAGTCCAGTCAGATAGCTAAACAAACAGGCTAAGGACAACAAAAACAAGGCCCAGAGAGACTGAAAGAAATCACCATCCAGAGTTGTTACAATATGTTACCTAAAGTCCAGGTTTCAAAAAAATGATAATAGTGAGACCTGGAAAAAAGCAAAGAAAAATAAGCAAACAACATAAAAATCCTGGGAGAAATAACAGATGTTGGATTTAACAAAAAAACTTTAAAATAGCTATTATAAAAGTTTAAAGAACTGAAGGAAGACATGCTTAAGAATTAAATGAAGCAATGAATACAATGTCTCAACAAAAAGAGAATATCAATGAAAAAATAGAGATTATATATAAAAATGGTAATTTTAGAGCAGACAAGTACAGTAATTGAAACAAAAATTTTACTGAAGGGCTCAGCTATAGATTTGAACTAGCAGAAGAAAGAATCAATAAACTTCAAGATAGATTGCTAGTACAATGAGGGGAAAATAATACAGGAAAACAGACTCTGAGAGAAATGTGAAATTTCATTAAGCATGTAAACATACATGCAGTGTGAATCTTAGAGGAAAAGAGAGAAAGAAAGTGATAAAAATATTAAAGAATTAATGACTGAAAACTTCTCAAATTTGATGAAAAACATTAACCAAGAAATACAACAATCTCCAATATGGAAAGCACAAGATAGGTAGATGCATCACATTTAAAATGCTGAAATCCAAAGACCAAAAAAAAAAAAAAAAGAACTTTTGAAAGCGGTAAGAGAAAAATGATTCCTCATGTACAAGTAATCATAAGTTTTTTAAAAAACATTATCGGAAGCAATAAAGATAAGAAGGCAAAAAGATTCTTAGGTAAATAAAAGCTGAGAAAATTTATTGTTAGAGGATCCACATTATAAGAAATACTAAAGAAAATTCTTAGCATAATACTCTCAAGATCTATCCATGTTGTCACGAATGGCAATATTTCATCCTTTTTATGGCTGAGTAGTATTTCATTATATATATGTACCACATCTTTCCCTAATCATTCATCAAAGAACACTTATGGTCGTTTCTATGTCTTAACTATTGTGAATAATGCTGCAATGAACATAGGGGTACATATATCTGTATGAATAAATGTTTTCAAATTTTTCAGACAGAAATAAGTGAGATAAAAATGACAAGAACCATATAATTTCACTCATAAATGGGATATAAAACAGAAAGCAATAAATCAACAAATAATTCATAGACACAGACAGCAGCATAGTAGTTACCAGGGGTGGGTGGAGGATGAAGAGAGTAAAGGAGGTTAAATATATGGTGACAGAAGGGGTAAAAAAAGACAAAGAAAAAATGAGACAAGCCCACATAGAGGAACATACCACAGAATGATTGGCTTGTGATCTTCAAAAATGTCAAGATTATCAAAGTCAAAGAAAGGCTGAAAAATGGTTCCAGAATGAAGGAAAGAAGAGAGAGAAGACAATCAGGGCAATATGGCAATATATGATTCTGACCTGGGTAATTTTTCTCTAATGTGCTTTATGGGGACGACTGGAAAACTTGAATGAGATCTGAAGATTCATCGGTAGTAATGTATCTATATAATTTTCAGACTTTGATAATTGTATTTAGGAATGATGGGTATCAAATGATTTAAAAAAAAAAAAACAAAGAGAAAGAAGTTCTTTGTACTGTGCTTGCAACTTTTCTGTGAGTCTGGGTTTGTTTAAAAGTAAATAATATTCTATGAAGAAGCAATAAAATAAGTCATTCAAATCTCAAATAAAGAAAATTCTTCAGGCTGAAGTCACCCCTGAAAAACCCACACACAAAAAAACAAATAGCATCAGTAAAGAAAACCATGTGGTTATAAAAAACAATGCAATGCATATTTTTTCTCCTTTCTTTTCTGAACTGATTAGACAAGCAATTGTATAAAACAATACACCTATAATTGTAGCGTTAGGCTCAAAACATTTAGAAATGTAACATATTTGATAATAGTATAGCACAGTTGGATGAGATTAAAACTGTATTGAAATAAGGAAATGACATCAGGTGGTAATTTGAATCCATAGTAAAAATAAAGAGAACAAGATATGGTTAAAAAAAAAGTTAACATAGCTAATTCTGTAAATATATACTTGCCCCTTTCCCCTAAAAAAACATAGTAGCCAAAAATCTGACTTTATATATTAGAGGTCCAGGCCAGAAAACATAAACAAACAAACAAACAAAAAATTATAATTTTTCTGTGTCCCCATCCCCCATTCATGGAGAAGGACTTAATATTTGGCTCATTCAAGATTTGACCCCATCTCTTCTACCAGCAAAAGCAAGAATAACTATGAATCAATGCTCATGTTTTCTATAAGGAATGTTCTCTGAAGCATAGTCACTGAAATCAGGGAGGAAGCATTTTTACCCACAGAGAAAAATTCCTCTTTTAGAGCTATTCTGAGGAACCGAGATGCCCAGAAATATGAAGACAGCCTTGAATCTTATGAATATTTTCTCAAAGTTAGATTTTTTTCTAGCACACTATTTTCACACCTCAAACCCCACTGGGTGCTTCTGTGTACACAGAACAAGGACAACTATCTCTTTCTGGATGAAGGCTGGATGGCTTCCCAGACAAAATGACACATGAGTCAAGTGTTGAAGGATGCACAAGAGCCAAGCAGGATGGGGATGCTTTTTCCAGGCACAGGGAGCAAAATAGGCAAAACATCAAAGACACAAACGAACATGTGCAAGAGGCAGGATATGAGACTGGCAGACCAGTTTGTCTTTATATGCTTCTTAAACTTAGGATATCAACCCCCAATTAATAATACTTTAAACTAGAGACTGACATTATCAAATTTAAATAGTAGAAGATTATAGAAGCAATAATATAGAGTATAAAATGAAAGATGGTAGAAGAGTCATTCAGGATGTGATCCCAATGATGTTGCCATACTCCCAAATCTGCATTATATGTCCAGAAATGAGTCTGCAAGTGTTTATTAAGAGCCCACTATCTCTAGTGACTAGGAACCACACTAAGCCTGAAAACTTGGGGAATACAAAGAAATCTTTATTTCACAAAGCTTTTCTATTCTATATTAAATGTTATATATAATTCTTGCTGAATATTTAATACTATAAGAAAAATTCAATATTATTTTATATTTTAATTACTGACTAATTATTACTAAGTTCAATATTTTTTATATTTAAACTATACCTATTTAAAAGAAATATGAGAGTAAGCAAAAAATACACCTATCCCAATTAATGCAAAAACACAAATTTATCATGAAAAATAATTTTAGTAATCTATATGAGAAATAGGTTCAATCTTACCAGAAAATTTTTTACTTTTGAATCTTTTAAGTGACTCACCTTCCAGCTTTGCTACTGAGAATTATGTAAATGATTCTTACTAATTAATTGATAGAGTGATTTTAGCTAAAATAAATTCAGATATAGGAGCATAATGGATTTATAATTCTCTCTTCCTACATACTAGGAGAGTTACTAATAAAGAAGTATTCAAACTTTTATTTAAAAATATTGGTAGTACGAAGCAGAAATTTTTTCAATGCATGGTAGAAATACAATTCTTATATATAACAGTCTGTAAGAGAAGTTGCTACATGGGAAGATTATGTTTTATAACATTTAAAATATTTCTATTTGATGTTTATTTCATTTGTCAATTTTTATAGTGTAAATATTTTGAGAAAGAACACATTTTATAAATTTTAAAACTATAATGCACTCATTGTAAAGTATGTCACAACTAAAAAAGTCCAAGACACTTTTTTATAATTTCCAATAAAAATTCTTAAAATTTATGTTATCATGAATTTGCTATTGTGTTTCAATAAACCATTATTTATATGCAGACATTAAGATACTGTTAAAATGTTAATATTAGTCTAAATTTTAGAGTCCATATTAAATTCTTTGTTAAATCTTGTTATGCATATTAATTTAGTACTCAATTATTGTACATTAGTTTATAAAATAGAGTAGGTTATAAAATTTAGTTGTGAGCACAGAGATCTATACAAATCACCATTAGAAGCTAGGCTCAATTTGTCTATCTCATAAAATAATGGAACAAGAATTCAAACTATGTGGTTGTTCACTCAAAAAAGAAATCAAATGGAAGAAACTGTGTTGATTTTGAAACGTTGTCTTAGAAAAATATTGCAATGGCTTAAATATTATTATATTTAGTTAGCATTTTCTTAAATTTCAAAATTACAAAAGAAAAAATCTGTTTTATCTAAGAAAGTTAATTGTGTAAGATGTAAGTAACACTTGGCTATTAGATTGTGTGTGCTGAATAGAGTTGATTGGCCTTTGACATCCATTCTCAAAATTGTATTTTTGAACGAATTTAAAAATTTCTTCCCCTGCAATATATATTTTTAAAAGTTTTATTGATTACACAGAAAAAAATATTTTTCATATAGGGTAAATTATGTTGATGAAATATTTGACATAGATTTACTTTGTGGCCTGGAGTAGCATGGCCTGAACTAATTAAATCTAAGCTATTCAGTATGATCATTATTATTATCAGTATGATAATAGTATAACTATTATCAAGATTGCTTTGGGAAATGACGTTACTGACATCAACAGTGGTCAAGTAGACAAAGTCTTATTCTGAGGGTCTGATTTATTGTAGATACAATTATATTTGTTCAAAGATTTGCTAGGAGCTAGTTTTATATATCCCCAAATAGTGATGTGCTCTGAAAAGGAGGGGGCCATGTTAATTGTGACACATGTAAACAGAAATGGCCACATTTTTTGCTTCATTCAGCAAAAGCTTTTATTTACTGATTTCCTTATTTTTAAGAAGGAAGGAAGGAAGGAAGGAAGGAAGGAAGGAAGGAAGGAAGGAGGGAAGGAGGTAGACCTTAAATTTATGTTAATTTTAACTAATAAATATCTACCACTAAGCAATAACCGATATTTTTAAATTGATGCATTGTTACAAATATCTTTTTAAATAGTTGAGAAAACCTGACCCCATCACATGGAATGAATTTTGAATAGTCCTACACAGTTATCATAAATCTGTGTGTACAGACAGACATTGGGGATTGCTAACTTATTCCAATGTGTAACTGATTAAAGCGACATTCACTCATAATTACTGTATTTTGATTATTTTTATCTAGCACATTTTTTCATCTTATTTCAAAGGTAAGGAAAGAAGAAACTGTCATTTCTATAAATCAAAAAGTTGAAATGAAATTCTCTCTTTAAAGTGAGTCACAAATTTTGTGAAAAATATATATATGTATATATGTATATATTTATATATGTATATACACACATATATATATATATATATAATGTTTATTTATATACTCAAACATTTTAAATAGGAACAAATGATTCAATAGCTCATAGAGACCTTACCTCATCTCTAGAATACTGAGATAAATGCTCTATACATTTTTTAATTTCCCATTTAGACACTACTGACTATGCTTTCCCAGCTTACGGTGGCTAGGTAGTTATTTTGTCTTAATTTTGATTAGAACGTCTTCTTTCATTCCACTATCTCTATCTCATTTGTTTTTATAACTTTTGTAGTCTACACCTGGACACACCAGATTTGTCATATTCTTAGATTAGTTCTAATGTGGTGATTACAGAAGATATCCTATATGCATGCTATGCAAAAGGCATTGGGTCTACTCATCCTACACAGTAGTCAATCCAGATCCACTTTCTGCAGGATGCCTTCTCCTCCAGGAAGACAAAATTGGGTGATCTTCCTTTGAATTGCCATGAGAAGCTATACTTAAGCCCGTTACAGTGTTTAGTGACTGTAACTATGCTTTCTTGTTTGTTGCACTCTCAATAACTGTGTCTCTGTATTTTATCTTTACATGGCTAGTGACCACACAGTATATGGACTGGAGCAGATAGAACATATGTTTGTAGATGAATTCGTGAATAAAGGAAAATAACACAACTGCTAATCTCAAATTGCTAGCATCTAGAGTTGACAGACAAAAAATTCAATAACAGGGTGGGTGCTAATAGAAATGTGCACAGGTGGGAGCACAAAGAACAGAAACCTACCTCAGTCTAAGGGGCATGAGAAAGCCTCCCAAATAAGAGAAGACATGAGCTGAATCTTGAAGGGTGAGTAAGAGTTATTAAATCTAAGAAAACAGACAAGAGTTTCCAAATAGAAGTAGTAATACCTGCAAAAGCATGGAAGCTGAGAGATCACAGAGAGTAATATTCAAAGAGTGACTATTACTGAGTTTAAATGGGGGAACATGTTAATTTTAATTACAGAATACTATTATCAGATGTTATATTAATTAATTTTAATTAAATGTATTTAGTCAGCAAGGTAGAAGTGTAGGTTGAAAGAAGTATGTGAGGAGGATGGGGAAATCACAGGTGCCTTATTGCCAAGTAGGAAATAATCAGGGTCTTATAGTAGTAAATGATGCCATCAGGAATTGATATTAAAATGGAATCAAATGGTGGCATTGAAATCAAGATAGTAAAATGGAAAATTAACGTTACTCTTTAATTAGATGTATAATAATTACAAATCAGAAGACCCTCCCATCCCTGATATCTGTGGAGTTTGGGTTGAATACAAAAGGAGGGCTGTATATCCCATGTCTTAATATTTAAAAGTTTCTAATCAAGATACAAAACTAGTAAATACAATATATCAAACTTTCTACGTTGGAAATATACCTTCACAATTACCTGGAAAACTAGGTCAAAATTAAAATTTTAGTAGTCTTTAGAGTTCCATGGTAGAATCTGACAACTCGAGGAGATCTTATCCCACCTTTGATTCTATCTGACACAATGAAAGAACTCAACCATTCACATGCAGACATACAAGCTCTATCCAACTCCTTTTCCCCCATAAAAAGGCCCCTTGGGTCACCCCTTGAGCCTCTGGAGGACTAACCTGAAAAAGGGGATTGCACAGCCCTGGAAACAAACCCAGGGCCAAATGAGTAGAGGTTTGGGGTAAGTAAGCGCAGGATCTACTCCAGGGCTGCAGTCTCCATGGGGTCATATTCCTTGAGCCTGAAGACCTTTGTCCAGACCCCATATGCCACCTGTGCTGTGGGATATTCTTGAAATTGGTCTATATATAGAAATGTTCTTAATAGTATTACACAGTTTTCAGAGAATACATTTCTCTTTCTGTTCATTGTCCTATTTTCTGTCCTATTATCTGCTGGATGTGCATGTTCTCTTTGAATGTGTGTTCTCTGCTTATGCTTTCTACAAAATTCCTTAACCAAAAAATTGCATCTCTTGAGAATGCTTGCCACTACTGCAGTGAAAAAGGGTGAAAAACTAGCATGTTTTAAACAGGTAAATATGATCTTGCGGTCTGCCTTTGTCTTTTTAATACATTTCCGAGATTCACTATTAAATGCCACAGCTGCAAAACTGGACTTAAAAGCACTCTGATTTCTCATTATGTTTTTCCTGTTTAACTATCTTCTAGACAATTACATGTATGTTGCATTAGTCTAAAGATTTTTGTTTCTATTCTGGTCTCTACCATTAATTATCTGGATGACCTTGGATGAGTTACTTAATCACTATATTTCTACCTTGTTCTCCTATTATCTGTTATAGCCATTTCTAAGAGGTACTATACTAGATAAAAGTGAGATATAACACCTTTATTTTAGTTTTATAAGGAATGTATAAATGCTGTGAATTATAATATATTATGCAAAAACATATTAAAGAAAAGTTGTTTCTCTCTATTATTAAAAATGTTCATATGCTAGTTTTTAGTTAAGTCTTTTTGCCTTACTGGAGATTCATATACACAGTGGAATTAAAACTAATGATGTTATCCTGTTCTTTCTAACATAAGTGGCTATAATGGATTAGTATATTATTTCAAACCAAATAATGATTGCCATTGCCAACAATATAAACATAACTTAATTTGTTCTTTTATTAAAATTAAATTAATATAAAAATATTTAGGTTTTACATGGATTTCTCTCCTAGTTAAGCAGATACAAAAAAGTAAATTATACTGAAATAATTTTTAAAATGTCATAATTATGTTCAATTAATAAAAAAACTATAATAGAAGAATTTTAAAACCTTCAAATATAATCAAAATTGATGTTGCATACTTTATATTAGTTTTACTAACATATTCTGGGGGATTTTATATGATGTCATAGTAACTATTTCCTTAATATTGATTCAAATGAAAAAAGAGCTAAGTATGGACAATGATAGGTAATTCTAATTGCCCTAATCTATCTAAAAATATAAAAACACTGTAGGTACATAAAATTTTCGACACCATTTAAATTTTACTTATGCAGCCTTTCCTCTTTTCCTTAAAATATTTTCTTTACAGTTTCTAAAATTCTTGCTATTGGAGAGTTTCATATTTAGTTTGAAATTTAAGTAAAGAGTCATGTAATAGATTTGGGTCAACTTGTTTGACATAGGTGGGGTCAGGGATGAAGCAATAGGTCCTAAGTGTAATTCTGAAACATTTCAAGAATCAAGAGCATATTTTGTCAAGAAAAAAACAAACGAACAAAAAATTGCACTGCTATGACTCACGATAGCACTTGTGCTTTTAATTTTAATATCCATTGACTAAAAACAAAACAAAATGGAACAAAGAAAAAACAGAGAAAAGGGATATTTTTATAGGGTTTGGATTTAACACAATGACTCAAATGTACCATGTAATTGAATGAAAACATGAAATAATTAACATTTTTTTTCCACCTATAATTTATCTCACCTCTCATTTTATCTACAAATGCCCTTGGTGAGGTAAAAAAAAAAAAAGTGGAAAAACATTTTCTATTTTTTTTTTTAAGATAAATGCTCGGTTTTTCATGATTTCTTTCAAATTGGCTTCTTTTTGTGTGGCATCTTGGTATAGTGAGAAGGTTATGCAAAACCATAGTAATGTGGAAGGGCTATCTGATCTACATGTTGTCACCTGTTATCACCCTTAGATAGTCAGGATTGATGAAAGCTCACTTCATCTTCCTTTGGGCATTGGTCTCTGTCCTATAAGCATCCACTAGGAAGTGTCTATAGCTAGTGCAATTGATTGTTCTCTTGGAAGAGGAAACAAAAGATGATTACTCACAGGGAGCTTTGTTATTACCCCCTATGACTCTACTTATTTATCAAGCACACATAGAGTGCTAACCGTGTATCAGATACTATTCAAAGTGTGTTATAGCTATACTTGATTTAGTGTAATAACAGTCCTAAATGGATGGCACTATTAATAATATCAAATAGATAATGGAATGGCGATCTGGTGATATTAAGCAACTTTCCCAAGTTCATAGAACTAGCACAAGGCACAGCTGAATTCAAATCTAAGCAACCCCTCTCTTGAGTCCACGCAGTTAACACTCTGTTGTAATGCCTCTAGGCTCCTTTCACAACTTGCTAGTGCTGCTAAAATCAGAGACTACACATCATTTCTCCTCTATGACTTAGATGTGCCCAGGCATTTGCCTATTACAGGACACCCCTCCTCAGCCTTCAGCTGAACCCTCAGCAAAACCATATACTCAATCCTCAGCTATGTAAAGGTGACACAAGAATCTGAGTATTTATTCAATGTCATGTGCAGTCTATTTGGAAAGAGGACACTTGTCTCAGATTTTCTTCCTGCTTAAATATGTCTTGTTATCATTTCTGTTTCAATGCAGCTACTTTTGTGAGTTTCAAAAAGTAAGTGTGACAAAATCTCTATCTACTTTAGGCTTCCCCTTCAATTTATGCTGGGTATTCAAGGATGGTAGTGGGCTTCTGCTACGACTCTTTTCAGAAATTTACCTGGTAACATCACCTTTAATCCAGTCATTTGAGCTTACCTTTTAGGAAGTCTAAGGAGACTATACTCCTTCCTATGGGGAAGAAACATTCCTTATATTCATACTTTTCAAATAACAACTTTCCAAATAATAACTTTGCTCTTGAAGATTCTGAAATGAAAAAAAAAAAAAATTTCTCTCTACAATTAGCCTATTTTGGGAACCTATTATTTCTCAACTCAAAATATCTAATTAAAATTCAAAGATGAAAAATTCTCTGCTTATTGTTCTAGCTAACTCTTTACAATAGTATTGCTTTCACTCAGTTAGGGGAAAGTTAGGATTACAAAAGTAAAAATGTTTTGATTTTATATCTCAAGTATCTTTATAACACTATCGTATATTAGACATCTCTTTTAAATTTATTTCTATATTATTTTTCACAAAGCATCTTATGGTTGAGAAGATTTGATACTAAATAAATGGGATATTATTCCTTTAGTCTCTGATCAATATTTGATGGACACAGATATTGGAAGACTCTTTATAGCAACCCATGGCCATCTCCTTTGCTCAGAAGAGTCTGGATCACAGGTATGGAACACTGGTAATGTGTGGGCCTGGGTGGTAGAAAGCAATTTAACATTGTGGGAAATTTGGCCTCCTGTAACAAACAAAGAATAAAATAAGGCAAACGATTGCATTCTTGAAAAAAAAGGTAAAAAGAGGACAAAGGACTGAAGTTTACTTTTTTCCACAATTAGAAAGTTATATTTTTTGGATCAGATAATTTAAAATTAGCCAATACATGCATTAGAAAACTAATCGACTGGGCTAAAAAAGAATGTAAAAATCATAATTTTATATTGTTAGAGGGACCTTAATAAGTGACAATAGAGACAATAGCAACAACAATTTGATGGCAGTTCTCCAAAGATCTTATAACTGTTTAGAGCTCTCAAAAGATTCCAAATGGTATGAATGCTTTATTAACGTTTAAGCCTCAAGAGGTGGCTTTTTTCTGTGGATAAAAAACAAAAGCACTTAAGGATTCCAGTTCTGCTCACATCTGTAGATTCTGCTTTTGTCTAAATTTGATATTTTTGACAATACACCCTTCAGCAAAAAGCTTCAACAGCTTGTATAATTATTACATGAGTGCTGCAAACCCTTTGTACTGTACTTAAGACTTGCCAACCTTCACTGTCAGGAAAATCATGGAAAATTAAATTAGGACAATAGATGAAATAATGGATGTGAGGGAGTGAAATCCCTAAGTGCTTTGGTCATGCTGCTAATGAAGAAAGACTCACCACCCTCTTTTCTTTTAGTTGTGAATGTCAGATTTCAGCTATAAATGTGTACCTTACATGCTATTTTCTTTTTTATATAAGCTCATAATGATTTTTTGAGTGGGTCCTTTAAAATGGTCTCTTTTATTACATTGTTTCAAAACCACTGTTGCATTAACAGAACTGCTTTAAATAGGCCAACTTTCAAATTACCCGAAAAGAGAAACAAAGAAAAATAAAGAGAGAGAAAGACAATGTTGAAAAGGAAACTATCAGATCTGGTCTGTCTTTAGAGTAAGTGTCTAAAAGCATTTTTATATGGCCCTCTCTAAAAATTACACAAAGTGACCATCACCACTATTGTATAAGGCAATATTTTACTGATTCAGACTCATCCAGGAATAAAAACAGCGTCTTACAGAAACACCGAAGGAAATAATTTATATAATATTAAAAACGATGATTGGGGATTACTACATCTCTTCTATTTTTTAAATTTATTTTTATTATGGTGATATTGGTTAATGAAATCCAGTTAGTTTCAGGTATACAATTTAACAGTAAGGCATATATATATATTGCATTGTGTGTTCACCATCCACAGTTAGATATTTTTCTGTCACCACATATTTGACACCATTTGCCCTATCTATCTCCTCCCTCTCTCCTCCCCTCTACCCTCTGGTAACCACTAGTTTATTGTCCATGACCGTAAGTCTCTGTTTGTTTGTCTTGTTCATTTATTGATTTTAGATTTATATCCCACATATAAGTGATCCTGTGGTTTTCAACTTTTTCTGTCTGGCTTAGTTCACTTAGCATGATTATCTTGAGGTCCATCCATATTGTTTCAAATGCCTGCTTTATTTATTTTCTAATTTTATGTAAGCCTTTATATCAATTTTATAAATTTCTAATTAATTGTGAAACATTAATATAACAGAAGAATATTATCATTTTTAATTAAATATGAACCATCAATGAAAGACAAATGAATTCAGTCAGTTGTCAATATTAATAAAAAAAGCTAGCAACATAATTGGAGAGTTCAAAGAAAATAATATAGAAAAATGGTTGAGAAAAGAGATAATGTTCATGCTTGAGAGAAACAGACCCATCCAGATCATCACGAATGTGAACTGAGTTAACATCCTACTAAGTGTCCTTAATACCACTTCCAGAGAGCTTAGAAGTACAAGCCTAGCATTCAGCAACATGCTTCTTTTGGTGGGTGGCACAGTGATAGGGGAGAGCAGTATAGGTCATAGCAGAATTGATCATGATGCTCAGTCAAATGCATGCACAGACTAGAAAAATAGTTCTCAAGTGTTTTAGGATAAAAGTCTCTTTTTTTAATAGCAACTATTTGTAACATTTATTGCACATATTATTTAAAAATATAATATACTAACTTTAACGTAAAGGAGAAAAAAGATGTCATTTATAACAAAATAGTTTTAATTACAAATGCTTGAGTATGACCACAATAGAAGACCAAATGAATGGTGCCTACACACACACATGCAAACACACATCCACATTCATAATCATCAAATGCATAGCTCCAAATGCACAGTGGCACAGGAATGTTGTACTGAGAACTCAAGTACTATGAGTATTGTTGACATTAGAGATGCAATTCCTGGAATATGCATTCTTGATAGGACTAAAAAATAACAACAGCATATACATTCTTTTTTTCAACATATATTGTAGTACCCCATCATGAAAATTTTAGCACATATTGAAAACTCTGAAAAAATAATTTTAACCTACAAAACAAAATTTTTTAAATCAAATAAGATCTATTATTTATTTTATTCTTTATTTATTATGGTGACATTGATTAACAAAATCCAGTAAGTTTCAAGTATACAATTCAATAGTAAGTCAAATTACAATGTGTGTTCAGTTCCTATAGTTAGATTCCTTAAGCTTTTTATATAATTGATCAACTGGGGGTAAATTTTAAAATTTATAAAAGTAAGAGTAATTCTCATTATTAAAAATTGTCCCAGACATTTCAGAATGTCTAACATACCTGGGCTTTATCATTAAAAGACTTTAGCACCTGACACTTTTCCCCTCGGTCACTGTGACAAGCAAAACAGTCCCCATAAATTTCCAAAACTCTCTGCGGGGTAATGTCTTCCTTGTTGAGAATCAGTGTTTCAGAAAAATTTGAAAAATACTTTCATTTGGATTTCAGTTCTAAATTTCAAACCATACAAAATAGTATGGAGACACTTGAGAGCTGTTAGGCAGCTTCTCTTGGTAGAAGATGGGGCACAATGTGCCACATCTATTTCTTCAATCAAGGTCTCTAACTACCCTTAATAAATTGCTTAGCATTCTAATGGCTATCCAGTGCATACTTGCTTAGGATTCTCAAATTCAGTAAGAAAACTCTACTGTCTATTGCATCACACCTGGGAATTTTGTTGTTATTGTTGTTATTGTGCCACACTTCTCTGTGGTACAACCAATGAGGACCTTTGACCTTGTTCTGTGAATTTCTCTGTGGTACAACCAATGAGGACTTTGACCTTGTTCTGTGAATTTTGTTGTTATTGTTGTTATTGTGCCACACTTCTCTGTGGTACAACCAATGAGGACTTTTGACTTTGTTCTCTAGCTCTACTATGTGCTACTGCTCTAACATACACTGAAGTCCCTTCCAGTTGGAGGGAGGGGGAAAATTACTTCCACTCAGGAGCTTCCTTTTGCTTTTCCTTTCTTCCTCTCCCTAATTGTTATGGATCAATGAAGTAAATACTGTCTAAACTCAGAAACTCATTGGCTGTGACATACTAGATCCACATCTTTTTTTTCTCAGCTTCTATTTCATACACCAAAATATGAATGAATATCACTGTTGAACAATATAATATACCTCAGGCTATAGGTGAAGTAGAAAAATCAAAACCAAAAATAGTTATAGTTGTTTTCCTGAGGCTGGACACATAACATATGTAGTGATTATTTCTGACAACACCACAAATTTCACTGTAAATTTTGAGGTCATCATAAGTACACAAGTATAAGTGTGTGTAACACTGCTTAGGTTAACTGAAGCAAAGATGTTTCCATAGAATGAATAAGAACAGTTATGTGTGGTCTCAATATTCACAAGGCATCAAGGAGTGGGGGGCCAGAAATACTGTCTTTTGTATCTCATATTCCTGTACCTAGATTTGCCAACATTAAAAAAAAAAATTGTTTAGGAAGACACAGTTCATATAATTATTTTTATATCACTATTAAAATCTAGAATGTTCTTACTATGAAGCCCACATACCCCAACAACAATGCTTACATTTCTATTTCTCTCTGGCTTCTTCAAAATTGAGCTGTTCTCTGAGGCTAATTCTTTCTTACAAAGATGTTAGTTGGTTTTCCTGTCTTAGTTTTTTCAGCGTCTTTTGATTTTTAGATAGATTCAGCTTGTTCCTCCCTTGATAACATTATTTATATCAATGAAGGGATAATCTTGGGGTAATCTTGAATTCCAATTCATTACTATTCCAAAGTCAAGTTTGTTCAAAGTTTAGATTACCCTTGTGTTTTGCAGTGTTCAAGACACTCCGTTCTTGTAATATTTAATTTTATTCAGTAAAAATTTAAATCCCTGTTTCTTTGGCTCTGGTGTGAGCTCTCATAATTATGCTAGTTACTAATATCCAATAAGGACTGTATAATTTGTCATATCATCTGCTTAGGGTCATCTGCACTTTGGTTGAAGAGATTCTATTCTATTCAAAATTGCACTAGAGATATTAGACAATTCAATAATGCAAGAACAAAAGAGAACTACATAAAATTTTGTTTTGAAAGAAAAAAATCTATTTGCAGATGGAATCATTATCTACTTAGAAAATGTTAAAAAAATAAACCAATAAAACAACCATAATAAGCTTATTTAGTAAGTTTACAAAGACAACATACAATTTTTATTTGTAGTTCTAAATAGTAACTAGAAAACTTCCTTGAGACCTATTAAATATACTAATTTTACTCAAGACAAATTAAAACATAGATTTATAATAGCCAAAATTTTTAAACAACCCAAGTGTCAATGAACAGGGAACAAAAACAAATTGTGTTTTACTCATAAGAATGAAACAACAAATGAATTAGAGATACATAACACAACATGGATGAATCTCAAGGATATTATGTTAAACAAAAGAACACGCATAAAAGAATACACTCTAAGTAAATCCATTTATATAAAGTCAATGTCAGGCAAAATTAATTTACCATACTAGAAATATGAGAATGGTTGCCCCAGATAGTGTGATGGTGGTAAGAATTGGCTGGGCAAAGAAATGAGGGAATATCCTTGGGTGGTAGAAAAGTTTTAGTGATGGTTCCAGAACTGTATAAAATTCCAAAAACTCATTGAAGACTTAATATTTGTGCATTTTATTGAAGGTAAATTGTGTCTTATTTAAAAAATAATAAATTTTTAAGTTAAAGAGACTTTAAGTGACTTATTCAGAGCTGGAACTATAATTAATTATTCTAACTCTATTTTCCAACATCGTTTGAATAAACTATAAGTTTATTATGCTCATGACTGTGGAATTTAAAATATGAAATATTAACACATATGTTAAATGGCAGTGTCATACTTCAAAAGATGTCAAGTGGCTGTACTTGATTACTTGATTACTTGTTAGATAAGAGGATAAGTGCTGTGATTTTGAAACAGGAAAAAGGCTCTGTAGGTTGAAAAGTCTGAAATAGCTTTATGCTGGAACAGGACTAAAAGTCAAATTTTAAAAGTCGAGCATGCATTTGAGTTGTTATCCAACCTTTTACTATTGTGACTGGTATATATATTTGATTCCAAAACATGTTTGCTATTTAATTTGGTAAAAAACAAATTTAGTCCACCCCAGATTAAAGGAGTCATAGATATAAGTCATAGACAGTCAATAAATGACAATAGATATTGTTGGGAAAGATGTGAAATAAAAATCTTAGTTCTCAATACTTAGATATTATCTGTTGCTAATGCCAATATAGTGTCTACTAACATCAGTGAAAATAACCATGATTTAAAATGTGGAACAAATCTGCAACTGCCCAAAAATAACTTGACCTACTTGATAGCTAAATAAAGAAAAACAAAAGGCAAACAATAGCACAGATATCAACACCTCAGTTTGTTCAGATGCGAAACATTGCATAGGATTTCAGTATTTCTCTTTTCTTGACACCTGAATGTTATTATAGTATTAAATTTAACAACTGACTAAACACAACACTCACAAGCTGATGGATGATAGGTAGTAATTGTTGAAGCCAAGCTTCAGAATAACATGTTTTACAGGGTACAGTATCCAATTTGCTGAAGTGACAGTTTTCAGTATCTTAATAGCTAAAGGATAGTAAATTGCTCAGTTCATGAGCATTTTTGGCACAAACTTTTAGAAGCAATTTTCCAAGGAATCATCTAGGATGAATGATACGGTACTTAGTGTAGCACTGGAGCACAACATTGAATAATTACTGTGTGCAGAATATGACATGATATGACCTTAATAGCAACTTGTGTATAAAGAGAGCAAGAGATGCTCATGTTACATGACATACATTTTATCTGTGAAAAGAGAAAAGAATTTCCAGCCGCTGAACCCTTCTAAATGATAGAGCTGGTATCTACTTAAAAATTTAACTTCTTATGATGGGAGTTTTTAAATTACTCTGTTATCACTAACCGAACAAAGCTTTGTATCGTGTAGAAGTATGGATGCAATGTACTGCTATTGAGATGGGTCTCCATCTACATACGTATGTAAAGCTCATCAGTGGAGCTGTGTTGCTGAAGGAGTCATTTCTCGTATTCTCTCCAGGAAATTCCTCCTTCTAACAGTTTCAGCCTTTACAAATAATTTATTTAAAAGATTGCAACTCGTGGAGCATAAATTAATTTTAGCTAGTAAAATATATAATTCAGAGAGAAGGGGCTCCATTTTCTTTAAACTAAAAAAGGCAGTATATTAATACTTGTTCCTAGACTAATTTTTTTTTTTTTTACTTAACTTAATCTGTTACATAAAAATAACTCCCATGGAACACTACTTTCTATGCAACCTGAAATACTTTGAGATATATAAGCATTTGGTAGTCTTTAGAAGGAAGTAATACGGGTGGTTAAGAATTGGGCATTTGACCTCAAAGGCAAAGGAAGTAAAAGCTAAAATAAATGAATGAGACTACTAAACTAAAACTAAAAAGCTTCTGCTCAGCAAAAGAAACCGTCAACAAGGTAAAGAGACAACAATCTGAATGGGAAAATATATTTGCAAGCAACGCCTCCAATAAGGGCCTAATATCCAAAATATACAAAGAACTCATACAACTCGATAACAACAAAAAAAAACAAACAATCCAATCAAAAAATGGGCAGAGGTCCTGAACAGACACTTCTCCCTAGAGGACATACAAATGTCCAACAAATATTTGAAAAAATATGCAAATCAAATGCAAATCAAAGCCACAATGAGATGTCATCTCACACCTGTTAGAATAGCTATAATCAACAGGACAAGTAATAACAAATGTTGGAGAGGATGCAGAGAAAAGGGACTCCTCATACGCTGCTGGTGGGACTGAAAATTGGTACAACTACTGTGTAAAACAGTATGGAGTTTCCTCAAAAAACTAAGAATTGATCTACTATATGATCCAGCAATCTCTCTCCTGGGTATTTACCCCAAAGACTTGAAAACTCATATCTGAAAAGATATTTGCACTTGCACACTGATGTTCATAGCAGCATTATTCACAATGGCCAGGACATGGAAGCAACCGAAGTGTTCTATGATAGATGACTGGCTAAAGAAGCTATGGTACACATATACAATGAAATATTACTCAGCCATAAGAAGAAGTGAAATACTGCCTTTTGTGACAACATGGATAGACATCAAGATAATCATGCTAAGCGAAATAAACCAGACAGAAAAAGTTCAAAATCAGATGATATCATTTATATGTGGGATATAAACCTAAAAGCAACAAATGAGCAGGACAAACAGAGACTCATGGTCATGGACAATAAACTAGTTGTTACCAGAGTATAGGGGGCAGGGGGGAGGTAGACAGGGTAAAAGAAGCCAAATACATGGTGACAGAAAGAAATCTAACTATGGGAGATGAACACAAAGTGTAAACATATATATGTTATATTGTTAAAGTATACAGCTGAAACATTGGAGTTCATTAACCAATGTCACCATAAAAAATAAATTTTTAAAAAAGATAATACTGGCTATAAAAAAAAAAAGAATTGGGCATTTGGAGTTGTACATCTAACATTAAATTTTAGGTGTGCTATATCTTATATCTGTGAATTTAAGTAACGTTATTTAGCTTTTCCGTGCCTCCATTTTCTTATTTGCGAAATTAAAATACTATTAGTATATATGCCATAAACTACTAAAATATTGAATATATTAGTATATATAAAGCATTTTCAAACAAAATATCACACAGGAAGAATTCAATATTAGCATTTGCTTTAATTGGTCAATATTTGGATCTTTTCTCATGTGTCATGTATCAGACAGATTGTTTTGTGGAAATCAAAATTTAAGAAATAATTCAGATAATTGTATTCAATTGTATTGTGTTGATATTATAAATTAGTGCTGTTATAATGACAGTATTCAAATTGAACATTTATACTATGATGCCATTAACAGCTGATTCTAAAATTCCAAAATTAGTTTTGAAACAAATTAAATTCCAAATGAAGTCAAAAAGAATGAGGTTAGGGAGGGGGATCAGAAGGAAGAAGAGGTACTAGTAGAAGAAACTTCAAGGAAACTCCCTTGGACAACTCATATGAATTCTCCATGGCATACTGGATGGGTATGTAAGGGATGTCTAAAGATTCTCAAGATATGGGGAAGTGGCTATCAGCCTGAAATATCTATGCAGAGAGAGAAAGAGACTTACATTTGGAAAGTACCTGCCCTTCAAACAATGGCAAAGTACTTGCAACACGGTGTGTCTCATGCGTAGGTCAAACATGTAAGGCAATCTAGATCCATTTACAAAAGGATTTAATCCAAGAGAATTTTTGCCAGAGAATGTAAGGAATACCCTTGAGTATAAGAAGCTAAGGAAGACCAGAGAACCAGCTAAAAAAGAGAAATCCCCTTTCCCATGGGAGCTATGCTATAGTCAGATCCAGCAAGAGACTTCTGAAGATTTCATGATATCATCAATGACCACAGAGTGAGCTTCAAATATCAGCCATCTACAAAGAGACAAAGTCATGGTAAGATAGTTTCAATTAGGTGAGAACATTCCCTTTCCTCTCTCCAGGTACCCCAGCCCCAGTGGTATCAGTCACTGCAGTGAGTAAGGATTAAAAAAGGCCAAACACATCATCTAAAAAGGCAGCCACCAGCAACCAAGATCTAGACAACAAGAGAATATTGGGAAAGATTTGCCTTTGAATAAAGATTGAAATGGTATATACATTGGAAACAACATTCTATTTTTGGAAGCAAGACTTTATTTTGTGAACAAAATGACCTTGGGTTTTCTTATTGCCTAAGAGTGACAGAAAAATCATGAGCTTGCCAGAACTGTCATTTAGTGACAGAAGAAAAATGTTTCCCCAACTGAGAGGCAGGGATAATCAAAATTATAGTTGCATTTTTATTATATATACCATTTGCACTTGTTCAAATCTTCCAGTCTCACTAATATAATAACATTGTTCATCATGGACAAATACTCCTTGTCTCTTCCCTTTCCTCCTCTTCTCTCATCCACATAACCAAGATTTTGTGTGTGGGGAGAGAATTTGCCCTTCTCCTATTCTTATTCATGTGATTACTGCGAAAATTATTCTATTCTCAGTTCCAAGAACGTGCCATGATTGGCTTAAGCCAATCAACATATACCTCTGGTCGTTGAGAGACAAGTTTGTGATTAGCATTTTCAGGAAATGTATCTGTGCCATAGGTGTTGCACTTACAGATCCAGCTCTTTCCTCCATCTAAATAATGACATGGGAGAATGTGGAGTATAAAACTGCTGTAATCACTATGTGAACATGTTGGAAAATCCTTAGCTGTATAACATGGGATGTGGGAATAAAGTTGACCAAAGAAGGTAGACATTGTTTAAGCTTCTATAGAGAGGTTAAGCTCTTTTGATTCTTAGTTGATTGAAGCAGTCAATTGTACTTCTTATTTAATCTAATTTGAGAATTTGTGTGTGTGTATGATTTGTAACATAAGATATTCTGATAAATAATTTGAGAATTTTTTGGTGCCTAAATATGAAACTAATATTTTTTTTTTCCTCAACAAACATATTCCAATAATATTTCAGCCAAATTGATGCTATTAAAATTTCTACATTCAGATATGTAGGTCTTGAATTACCTATTTTACTGCAAACTGCTGCTATTAGAGTGATATTTTTTACATAAATTTTTAAGAATTAAAACAAGAATAACATTATGATTTTAACTTCATCAATAATCTTGCCTAAAAATTCTCTGAGGATAAGTAAGAAGAATAGCAGTCATGTTTATAATAAATTAAAATTTGTCATATGTTAAAATAATTCAAACAAACTTAAATAAGCAAAAAAAATATGTAGAAGAAATATGAGACCATTGAGATTAGAAGGGGGAACATACTTTAATTCTACCCTCCCAAGACTCTGTATATTATGCAATTGTTTGATTTTTCACATTTGGGTCCTAGTTCTTTACTTCTTCTTCTGTACAAATTAACATAATTACTAAATGTTTCTCAATTTTGGATATAGTACTTAATTTTTAAAGTTATTATTCTCTGTCATAATATACAATAAATCAATATTTCTTTCTGTTTTCTTTTCAAACCTATTACTGACTGTCAGTTCCTATAGATTCAAAACATAACACATTTTCTATTCCACTCTGACAGTAGCTTTGTTTTGCTCTGCTTTCTGGAGAAAATATTAGGCTACGGCTTATTGTCCTTGAAGGACAACGTCTTCCAATTTCATGTCTGAATAAGTGATTTTGTATAGAGAATTTTAGCTTTTTTAAGATTAATTTTTATATTGACTGTATTTTGATAGAAAGATGTGAAGAATATAGTAACCTCTGCTAGTTTAATGAATCCATAAAAAGGGCAAGATATTTTTTCTTAGGTTAACAAGATATAAATAACAGTATTTCAGAGAGTATATGCTTAGGTTATTTTATATATATATATATATATATATATATACACACACACACACACACACACATATCACATACCACATTTTGTTTATACATGTGAATATACTTAACACTACTGAACCGTACTTAAAATTGTTGATGGTAAATTTAATTTGATGTTTTTTTTACAATAAAAGACTCAAAATAAATTAACTGGTTAAATGTAAAAATAGAAAAAGGAAGTTCTCAATAATAAAATGGCAAAATATGTGAAGTTATTTTTTTCACAAAGAAAATACATAAAGGATAAATGAATCATAAAAATGTTATGGATTATAAATAACTCAGTTTCTCCTTAAAAAGATATTATGATGACACAGTAAGATAATAAATGCACTTTCTTAGAACAGTGACTAGCCTATTAAAACTGTTCATCAAGGTTAGATGGTATTATTAAGAGTAGGATAAGAACTGATATAAGAGTAGGATAAGAGTAGGATATGAACTATTATTAAGAGTAGGATAAGAACTGGTATTATTAAGAGTAGGATAAGGTGGAGGGAGAATGGGAAAAAAATCATAGAGTGTCATATACAAATAACTGAAGATTTAAAAAGTCATGGTACTCAGTAGAGAAGAGTATAGGTCTTAAAACATTGCTGGAAAGATATAAATCATTATGACCTTCTTAGAAATTAATTTGATAATGTGTTCCCAGACCCTTAAAGAGTTTCCTCACCCTTGACCCTCTAATTCCACTGCAAAGACTCAATCTTAAAGAAGTAATGAGATATGTAGGAAAATATTCATTGCTATATCTATATCATTAAAACTTAGAAGACAATTATATCCTGTTATGAATAAGAATCATTAGTTTCTTTTATATACATCCAATGCACTCTGGCTGTCTGTACAGGCAAAAAAATGATAGCACTAAGTGATCAAATAATGAACTTTGTTACATATTCATATTTAATGATTTTGGTCACTTAGTATATTTAATATTATACTTATGTTAAAATGACATTAAAATTGCAGTGAGTATAATTCTAAATAAAGACAAAACAATTAAATGAAATATCATGAATATTAAATATGGTGACAGAATTATGAAAGATTTATTTTCTACACTTGATCTTAGCCAAAAGGACAAGATTTATTTTCTAAATGGTTATAAATTTTTAACATTTTAACAAGGAACATGAGTATGTTACTTTGATATTCAAAGACATATAATTACACAGACACACAGGAGTATATCTAATTAATTATTTACCCTCTTACAAACTCCAAAACTTAGAAGCTTAGGACTATTAGAGATATCTTCTCATTTTAATCTAAGTAATTATTTAATAAAATTTTGACTCTGAATCTAATTATTTAAAGGGTAAGTACTTGCTGTGTTATTTCTTAAGAAAAAAAATTTTGAAAATCTATGACTCACTGATATTGTGTCTTAACACGAAATTATTATTATTTTTCAAATCGTGTTAGTGATTTTTAATAGAATATTTGGCTATTTTTGTATTCATTCATTTGTAACAGAATTTTCCCAAGATATAGATGATGAGTTAAGAACTCAGTTAAGTCAAAGAAATTCATAAATAAATTCATAAATACATTGGAATTGTTATAATATAAGTACTTTAGTAATCCAGAGTAATCATTACTTAGCATAGACTGAGTGAGAGGGGCTGTTGAGTTTTTAACAGAACTTGATAATATAGAAGATGTACTTTTAAAATCTTGGTTGAATATTTAGAAAAAAGAACTTGAAAACATAATCCAGGCAGAGGGAGGAATATGAAATTA
>NW_011888807.1:11665099-11685806 GCF_000151845.1 Pteropus vampyrus
AAATTATATATATGAATTTTATGTGTGTATACACATATAATCCAATAAAATACAATGCCATTTCTAGTAAATAGTTGGGTAAGTGAGACTGGAACATAAAGCATAAAGTTGAAAAAGATAAAGGACAGATGTCATGGTAACAGATTTAGACCGAGCACTTGGAAATTAGAAGATAAATATTTTGCATAGTATGGCTAAAACTCTATATGTTATTATTCATGCAAACATTATTCAACAATCTAGTGCACACTTTTTTGAAGAAGAAAAGAAGAGGAAGAGGAAGAGGAAGAAGAAAGAGGAGGAGGAGGAGGAGGAGGAGGAGGACTTAGGAAATTTGGTTGATGGTAAAACATTGGAGACTGATGTGGAGATGAGAAGCAACTGGAAGCACGGATACCATTAGGGAAGTAGGTATGATAGTTATAATAATTGTATCTGATGTCCTGAACCATTATTTTGGCAGGCAAAGAATGGAGAGGTATTTCTAATATATATAAGGTTCACTTTCTGGCTTTATGTAAGTTATAATGGAGATATGAAAAATAAAAATGGATCTGAAGGTTTCTGTATCTATTATAGATAATTGGGTGGACGATTGCATCTGTGATTCAGAAATGAAGTTTAAAATTTAAATAACCTTCCAAAGTGACTCAAAGAAACAGAACTGGAATCTCTATCTGGGTCTGTCTCAAGAAGTTTGTTAGTTTCTCTCCACTACTTGCTACAATCCTTTTAGTTTCATTCAATAAACAGTTATTACACATTACCTTCGCTTGTTTAATTTCAATGTAACTTTTACATGAAAAAAAGACTAGCCATCATATTGATATCATTGATGTGTAGTGAGTAATCCATAGTATAACATGTAATTTTTATTACGAATTTTATTTATTTCTATTTAATTTCCAAGAATCTTTTAGCTGACCAAATTTCTTAGGACATAATTATTGTAAATAGTGGTGACAAAATACATTATTAACAAGAAACATTATTAGTCTTTCATCTCCCACATTTTAGTTCACATATTTTGAAATAGTCTTTACCTCCAGTTATTTTACACTCAGTATGAAGTTATTCAATCATTTTGAAACATCAAAGAAATAAAGAATTGCTTCTAATATGCAATTTATAACTGTGTCCCCTGATCAGTAAGAGAAGGTCACAAGGGTTAGTGCATTCACGAAGTAAAGGAAAGGGCAAACCAAAGGGGATGCATTGAATCCTCAGAGCCAAATAATCGTTAGTAGTGGTGATGGATTAAGTCGAATATGCAGTAGCCAGAGAAACAGTACTACATTTATTTAGATCCACAAGTGAAAGTAAGAAATAATCAGGCACTGAGCTGGTAACTGAAATGAAGGATGAAATGCCCAATCCTATAAACTCTGATGATGATGGTCAAATCACATGCTGCCTTTCTGTTATATAATTCCAATTTTAGAGCTTTAATGATATTATTTAGTATTGATATTTCATTTGTAACAACTCCTAGATAAAACATTTTCATTTAGTAATTATGCATACTTTTGTCAAAATTATTTATTGAGTACATTCTGTATGTTTGAAATAACATATTTGTATTGAATTTACTTAAAAGTACTATGCATTGCTTTCAAAATATAGTTTTGCTGTTTCCTACCACAATGTACAAATATAACACCCACAAAGTATGCTGATCTATTAAAATTATGTCATCAACATTACAACTTAAAATTGTTCATAAACTGCCATTAAAAAATAGCATTGTAACAAACTCATTGGCTTTGTGAAAGACAACTTGCATTTTTTGTTCCTTTTCAATATCAAAAATTTCATTTGTTAATATATCATTCAATAATTCACTTTTAAATAAATTGAATTTCAAATTGCCACTGCATAGTAAAAGGGTAAGAAATGCATTTTCTTTTATTTTAGAAATACATATCTATTTCACATAAAAGTCCTTTTTAAAATCTAATGTCTATCACATTGTATAATTAAATTATCTTTAGTTTGAATTATATAAATGGTCAGTAATGCTTCCCCTTCAGACAATATATAAATATTTAATAACATAAAGATGGTCAATAATTTAAATTCAAAGAGATCTGTACATTGATCTTCCAGATAAAATGCTATTAAGCGAAACGATTTCCCACAGGTTCAGTTTTCTCTATGACCCTATGTATTATACATTTAGGTATTGTATTTACAATGATAACTAAGAAACCAGTCTTATTTAGCAGGTAAAGCAAATTAACTGAATGTTATAAATTACCTCTAGTTCAATAATGATGGTAACATACTTACTGCTTCTTGAGGTTGAGACCTGCCTTAGGCAAATCATGAAATAAGCCTTGGTAATCGCTGCCCTCTTCCGTGCTCCTACAGCTCTTCTGAATTACCTCATTGACCCTTGTTTTTGTTCCCCCCACCTGGGTGGAAGGGACTTTCTTGTTACATTTTGTATGCACAGTGCTTAACCAGGGGAATCCTCTTGGGGCAATATTTCATATTCAAGTTTACTGTTTCATAGTATACTATGCGTTAAATATTAGTTGTCAGATGGAATGCAAGTTGAAAATCATATTATTAATAGTTATAAAATGATAGGGTTTACTTTTCTGGGACAGTTATGTTCTAGGTGCAAACACTTTTTAGAATGCAAACATATCTCTTGAGCAATGAAATATCAAATGACAATATGAAAATATCTTCAGAAAGTGAGCCTTTTCCTATGTCTCTAGATCATAAGATCTATACATCAGTATATTCAAAATTATCTCAATTTATAGTCTCCAAAAGTCAGTATTAAATTTAATCTCTAGGTATCTTGATATTGAAATAATAAAACTATGTAATGAGATCCAGCAGCTGTATCATCAAATATGTATATAAATATTTATATAAACTCATATAATTTTTTAAAATTTGGCTTCCAAATCGGGAATAAGAATACTCAAGTCTTATTATTTTTTCAATTCTATTGAGATATAATTAACATATAACATTGTATTAGTTTAGTGTGTACACCATAATGATTTAATAGTGTATACACTGTGAAATTATTACCATAAGTTTAGTTAACCTCCACCTTACAGAGCTTTTTTTTCCTAGAACTTTTAAGATTTACTTTCTTAGCAACTTTCAAATATGCAATACAGTATCATTAACAACAATCACCATGTTGTACATTACATCCTCAGAAATTATTTATCTTATAACTGGATCTTGATTATTTTTAACCATTTTTTAAGTTATTGGCATTAAGCCAATGAATGTAATTCAAGCGACCCATGTATTTCAATATATCCAAAGGTCATTTCATAGATACTACTAAATTATAATATTATTAGACCTGATATTTATATTTTGTAGAAACTATATTATTAAAACAATATTTTATGTTATTAAAAATTTCGTTTTTATTATTAAGTTATAGGAGCATAGAGTGAAGGTGAGGGTCAAGCAATATATTTTACAGAGACCGATATCATTAAAAATACCTTAGTACTTTCCTACATCTGATGTTAGAAAAATACATGGTTAAGTTTCTCATAATTATAACTTAATTACAACCACCCTTGTCCTACTTCTCATTATTTTTGATAGATAAATAAAACTGGGTCTAAACTAGATTTTGTTCTAGTCAATAAAGAGGGATATATTTTTTGCTTTAGGAAAACAAATTAACAAAAAATATAATAAATTACTCTATAGATCTTAAATATGTCTTAAATGATATTATTTTAAAAATTAGAAATGGTCATAGCAAATAGAACCTTTCTATAATCATGGTCTTAAAAACCTAGTAACTAAGGTGTTAAACATTTCCCCCCTTGTTGTTGAGACTGTACACTATTGCATAGTATATGCCCTCAATCTTCACTTGTCAAGATAACGGTAATCAATCTCAATTCCCCATAAAATCTAATTTCCATTAGAGACAAGCAATAAACACTACCAATTTCTTGGTAGCATTGGACTTCTACAAAATAATTCCCTTTAAAAGAGACTAGGAGAAAAAAAATACTTTACCGCTGAGATGCTATTTTGTTGAAGTAGAAAACTCAATTCATCTTCTTATCTTACTGAGATGACTATAATTAATATTTGTTTAGTTTATTTTTTTTGACGGTTGAAACAGAAGTCAGTGAAACTATTGTTGAAGGAAAAGAGAAGCAGCATGCACAAAGAGACTACTTTCTGTTAAAACTGCATTCCACGTCACCTGGCAGGCATCCTAACATTACCAAACAAGGGTGAAGCTGTCAATTAATTAAAAACCTGGTGATTAATATTTTACTGTGCAAAATCAAAGATATGGCCTCTGTGTATATATATATATATACAGAGAGAGAGAGAGAGATGTATATCTATACATTTATATATATATAGAGAGAGAGAGAGATAGATGAGAGAGTGTGTGTACGTGTGTGTGTGTGTGTGTGTGCGTATGCTTTGTTTTGTTTTTCTCAAAAATATCCAACAAAAAAGATGTCTTCTAATGAAAAATTCAAATGCTACTGACAGTCATATTGACATATGTGTTCACTGTTTATTACTGGTGACTTTTCTAGAAGTTTAGTTATCAATTTCTTGTTACAATCTTTGGGGGATTCTGCTTTGTTTCAAGACAAATTTCTAGGAGGTTATTAAATGACCTTCACATAAATATTTACTTAATTTTAACGCAATTCTAATTTTATTGTCCTCTTAGCATTCGCTTTCCCTTTATTCTGGAACTGCAGACATGTTATTCTCCCTCATCTCTCTCCCCTTCCCAAAACTGGTCTTTCACCTTATAAAGTTTTATATATCCTGCAGTACTCATCTCAAATGCCTCCCCCACCTGAAAAAGTATTTTGACTCTCTTGGACAACTACCAAAGATTGATTTGTCTCTTCTAAAATTTCTCTATTGTATGTTTTATATTGTTTCATTTAGTATTGTAATGGCCTATTTGATGACAGTCTTTCCTACTACCTTGTGAATTCCTTAATGACAAAGTTTTATTTTATTCATCACCATATTTCCCAACAGCTAGCATGATATTTTGCATATTTGCAAGCAATCAATTTGTGCTTACTAAATAAAAATATGACACACTTTATAGAAATCCCAAAAGAGACACTAAAAACAAGTAGAGTTAAAACGTTGTGTCAGATATTGACATTGGTATTATTTCAAAGAAATTTTAAAGAAAATAGTCTATCCTATAGGTTACACACAGTATTTTGATTTCCACTCATTTATTCCAATGTTCTCAATTAAAATGAATTTTGTTGTCATCAAAATAGCACCATTTTTGTTAAAATGTTTAATTCTATAATTTTAAAATAAATTGATACAGACATTCATAAAAAGTATTTCTCTTAAAGTAAGTATATGCAATGTGTTATGTACTACTGTAAATTCTTCATTTTTATATTAACCCTAAGTTAATTAGCAACATTTTATGTAAAGAGCCATTAAAAGGTAAGATTTTTATCATAAACCAACTAGTATTGAATATTACAGAAATGGTGAAAAACAAAATGATCTCTGATTATAAAGTAGCATATACAATAAAGTGTTGAGGAAAAATAAATTAAAGTTTCTAAATTGCCATAGAACAACATTCGCAATTTAATTAACAATGTTCTATTGAAATTTATCCATTTAGATATTTCTTTTCTTCATTAAGCATATATCTTTTAATGTCTAAAACTTTGTATTTGCTTCATTCTTTTTTTTTTATTTTTAAGACAATACGTTATAAACAATGGGTCCTTAAATAGTATTAATTATATTAATCAAAATTCTATATATGTATTTTAATAGTATTATATCAAAAAAAGAGAAAAAGTTAAATTAATTGTAGCAATAATATTCATTCCTAAGAGGGAACTTAGGTATCAAAAAACTTAAAGAATAAGTTCACCCCGACAAGTTGCATAATTAAATTTTATAAATAGTTATTAAATTTATTTATTAAATATATCAAATTTTTATTGAAGAAAATTTATTCTGAAAAATTTCGTACACTTAATTTTAAGTTATTTTTAGGCTTTCAAACTTAGATAACTTTGTTCTCTTCTGGTCATTTTCTTAACAATTAAGGATTTTATTTTCCAGTTCGTAGTATCAAATTGTCATTCTAAAAGCATTTTAAAAAGGAAGCAATAGCTTTTTTAAAAGATAATTCAAGTTAAATTTTATTATCTCAAATCTAAAATTATTTACATAGTAAATAATTTTATAATAATTTATCATTTTAATAACAGAACTACTATTCAATAGTCTTATCAATAGAAAATACAACTTTATTCCTCAGAGTGTTATATAAAACAAAAAAAACACATGCACACATGTACATATATAGTTTTGTAATATTTTTACTGAGTATATTAGTATCATATATACACAGATGACAGATGTATGTATATGGTTGTGGGGGCAGGGAGGTAGAGATGCCATATAATTAGCTTTCGCAACACTAAAATGTAAAGTGAAGAATGGCTTTTCTTTATAATTTCAAGTAGAAAATTATGCTAAGGAATATTTTTAAAACTCTCCCACCTTCTGAAGTGCCTTTAGTTCAGGATTTTTGAGACATTTTAGTAATGTTAGAGTTCTACATATCTATAAAAAAAGATTGTACTTAAAAATAATTTACTTAAAAATAAAAATAATTTTAAAAGACTTTTTATCTTCTGCTCAAAATACAGACCTGGTATATTTTCTACATTAGCTTTAGACAAGCACCTCCTAGTTTATTTAAAAGAGAGGCACTAATTTCTTTCATACTCTTGCCAGATTTTCAGAAAATAAGCTTTCCAATATCATGGCATATGATCTGTGATGTTTCCTTCAGGGAAGATTATTCTTATAGTACAACAAACCTGGCTTAAAGATAACTTTATGCATTTGAGCTAACATTTCTTTAAAGAGCCATAAAGATTAAAGATTAGAGAAAAATGAAGATCTTCTTTTGAAGGTACTATTGAGTATTCATATCACTTGGTTTAAGAATATTTTGAAAAATTTTAAATGTCACCAAGACTGTTCAAAGAGTTTGATTACATATTACCAAATTATTATAATTTTCTATACTTTTCTTTTCTACATAATCAAGTGATTGCTAATACCTTTAAGATTCCACAGGGCAAATTTCTAGTTCATTAAAAAGATGCTAAGCAAAAAGTAAAACATTGTCTAGGGGAATTAGTTAAATCAACTTAGCAACTGTTCTTTATATTATTATCTATTTTATTTACATCTTCTTTTTCTTCTTACCAAATCTGAGTGTATCCTTCCCTCCCTCTCCGAGCCATCACCACTTATATGGAACTTATTTCCAACAAAATCCAAAGGTTATTATGTGATTTATCTCCCATAATATTATTTTATTGCGTGAATTTAAATTCTACTCACTAAGCTTCAGAAATAGACCCATTTAATTGTATAACTCAGTACTTTCCTGGCTCACCTTTAGATAACAGATGATATTTTAAATATTTGAGAGAATAGACTAAGTGGTTTTTTTCCTCCCTCCCTCCCTCCCTCTCTTCCTTCCTCCCTCCCTCCCTCTCTTCCTTCCTTCCTTCCTTCCTTCCTTCCTTCCTTCCTTCCTTCCTTCCTTCCTTCCTTCCTTCTTTCCTTTCTTCTTTCAATCTTTTTCTCTCCTTTTTTCTCTTTTTCCTTCTTTCTATTACAAAACTTGGCGCACAGCAGTTATTTCTTGATAGATTAATTAAATTCAACACTATTAACAGGAGAGCCGAGCTAAAGAGTTTACATGTTGTGTCTGTTTTATAAGGGACTATTTTAATATATGCTAATCAATATACCAAATTTAGTTTTTAAATTAAGCGTCCACATTTAACCCATTCAGAACCTTAAATCATGTCTTGTACATTGTCTGGTACAAAGTTTGGGCTAATTCTTGTTTATTGAAACTGAAGAAATGAAAAAAATGAATATTTTGAACTTTGTATACTCAAGTAATGTATTTACTTTTCTACTGTTCATGCAACATGTATAGGTACTATGTTGATTCAAAAGCAAAAATCCTTATCTCTATTCCAGCCATTAGTGTTATGTAATTTCTTTCAATGACTTTTGAGCCAGAAAAGAAGTGTATATGTTTATCATAAAGATAAAAGAAGATGAGAAAGACACTACACATGGAGCATAATGGAAAAGAATAAGTGATACATTCAAGACACAGTAAGAAACTTGGCTTCTGAGGAAAAACTATATAAGAAAATAAATTTAAAATATCAGATAAGTATTGAGAGTGGGTTTGCCATTTGATATTTTTCAATATGATAGTTAAGTGTTAAATATTGTTTAGTAGGAGAATAACATAAAGAGGATGATATAAAAGTTTAGTTCCCCAAAATAAACACAGTCTATATAAAAGTTTAGTTCCCCAAAATAAACACAGTAAGAGCAAAAGTGAGAAAAGACTGAAAGCAGTGTTAACTGTCAGTAAGTTATAGGAATCCATCCACTGGTGATGATGAAATTCTGACATAAAATTAACTATATAAAATGAAAAACATGAGTGAACTCAAAGTTCATTTACCAGTATTGTCAAATCTAATTTGTTTTTACTTTTTTTCCATATATGTTCTTTTTTTATCTTCTCTAACATATCCATTATTTCTGTATAATAGAACTGCAAGAAGAATGAATACTATGTTATTTTTCATAGCACATATACATTGAAAGGCTGTACTTACATAAGATTTTTTGTCATGAATTATTTAGAGAATAATAATTTTTATCTCATTACATAAGATTTAAATCCTTGTGTTAAAATGGTGGAAATGTTTAAGAAAGGTGAAAGTCTTCATTTTCTGTCTGTATTTCAAATAACCACAGCACTGTAAAAATTCCATCTTTTATATGTCCTAAGAGTTTTGCTCACATGATGTATCAACAGAGCTATTTTTAGAAAATTTCATCAATATACCGATTGTGATGAAAATTCTCTATTGCTGACATTGTACCAAAACTGTCTATAAGCTAAAATTACACAGAAATAATAGTGATGGCAAAGATTAGCACAAAAAGACTGTTATAATAATGGCATCAATAACTTATATTCTGCCTCGGGATATATGAATTAGTGATGGACACTGCTGATCATACCAAATAAATACTGTTTTCTTGAAGAATGTCATTGATATTTGCAAATGACAAAAATCTTATGTTTGATACAGTCGAGAACTTATAATACAGGCTGAATTTTATGGTGTGTGATACTGGGCTGCAATCATTTCTCCTTCCCTAGGATAACCTTCTTGCTTACCTTCTAGAATGCCTTTCTTATATTGATGTCATAGATAGTGTCAGTTTTACCAACATTGTCATTTCACTTAAAATGAGAATTAAGTTCTTGATTAACATGGATGATTTTAAAAAGTGAATATAAATATAAGTTGAATATGTAAGAGGCTATTTTCTGAGAATTAAAATTAAGTCAACCAAAGTGCAACCATTTATATGCATTTAAACTCCACTTATTCAGACTCTAACACTGCCTTACTTTGATAAGCGATATAGTAGAGAATAGAAAAAATATTATTTGATCTTGGAAATAAGCATATAATAAGATAGTATGGTAAAAAGATCAAACATGTATGCATAAGTGTGTGGCATAAGGAGACAGTCAGGTCTCCATATTTCAGTGATACATGCCCCATTGATTTGCCTTGTCATCTTTCTTTCCTATTGAGTCCATCTCCCATTTTATCCCATTCTCTCTCTCTCTCTCTCTCTCTCTTTCTCTCTTTCCCTCCTCTCCCTAGATAGGAAGATAAGTAGATAGATAGATGATAATTATAGATTATCATAGATGGATGGATAGATAGAGAGAGAGATGATAAACAGAGCATATCCATGAATATAATGGAGGTGAAGCAGATATATATAGATAGATAGATAGATATAGATAGATAGATACAGATATATATACAGTCTATATATATACAGTCTATATATATACAGTCTATATATATATATATGTATCTATCTATCTATCTATCTATCTATCTATCTATCTATCTATCTATGCACAGATGCCATAAGTAATTAACTTCAGGTTTTGATAGAAATACTTATATAACTATAAGTCTGATTATTTTTGTGTAAGGCGCAATAACATGGGACTCATAGAATATCTTTCAAGTTTCAGCTTAAATGTTTGCTCCACTGAGTGGTTTTTCCAGATACCTAGACTATATTATTTCTCTCACTTTTATTTCTTGCAATGCCATGTATATTTCATATTAGAATATTTATCACAAGTTTGTGCACTTATTTAATGTATATCTTTAATGATAACATCTAAAATCTCTTAGGACAAAGACATTTATTTTTACTTCACTGCTGTATTCCAGTAAGTAGTGGAGATTCTGATACATAGTAGGTACTCAACTAATAGTTGATGCTACAACTGAGTTAATTTTTAATCAAAAATAAATGTCAGATATCATTTGAAAACAAGAAGCCTTTTCTTTAACGGTATTACAATATTCTTAATTCAGCATTTTCCTCATAAAATTTAATGATTTCTTTGCTGACTCAATTGTCTTTATAATTTCTCAATTGTCTCTATGAAAAAGATCATTATAAGTTTGCTTCTCCTTCTAAACTAGAGACACATTTCTTTATATTTAGTTAATTTTTTAGACTTTAAAATCTTTTAGAAGTTAAGATTCTCCCTATCTATTTTTACATAACATTTTTATGACACTTGTATTTGACCTATTGTTTTCTGGTCTCCTAGCTTATCAAATTCAAATATTAGTGATGAGATTTGGGAGAGTTGTTTTATCAGTGTATACTATTACTGGAGAATATCAAGCTTTCAAATCTTTCTGTAATAAAAATCCATAGGTCTCGATATCATGTTATCATAGTTTTTAGGTCATTTTTCAGGTGGGTGACTTGGAGTAAGTTTCTGACCTCTCTGATCCTTTCTCTTATATGTAAAGTAAGGTTTAATAAATGTGTATATAGCCCAATGCCTGGCATATTGTAGGAATTCAGATTGTACGTATATGTGTATGTGAACATATACACATGTATCAATTCATTTGTGTATATATAAATTCAAGGCAATATATAGCTTTGGAAAATCCTTTTCAAAGAATACCTGAAATCAATTTACAAGCTAAAGTCTACTTTATTCTTTCCTTTCTTCCTTCCTTCATTTATTCATTCATTCATTCATTCATCCATTCATTTATACATTCATTCTACAAATACATGGTGAGCTCTCATTTTTTTTTAGTTACTATACATACAGCAATAAATAGACCATCTTTTTCCATTGACAAACTCACAGTTTTGGATGTAGTCAGACATGTAAACAAATAATTATAATATCATGATATTATGTTAGACTAGAGATAAAACAGTATTGTGGGAGTGTGTATCTAAAAAAACTAGTATTGTGCTGGTTTGAATTATAAATATCAAGCATCTTACCTCTGAAGGTGAGTCAAAGACAGTTAATCAAAGCAGTAGTACCAAAAAAAAATTTCTTGAAAACAGTTATTATATAATCACACATACTTTCCTAGTTCATAATCTTCCTCCTAGTTGTAGGTAGTTAAATTAATTTTTGTCTTTATTTATAGGTAAATAATTTGTGAGTGTATACATGTGAACATATGGGAATATATGTTGGTATATAATACTGGCGAATGTCTATATCAGAAAGAAAAATATCAATGATGTTAGTTATATGTACCTATTTTCAAAACATACCTACTTAAATTTAAAATATCCTAATAAAATGTATGTTTTTTCACTTCTGTGTGTGTATCTATCAGTAAAACAAAGCGCTTGGTTGTCCTAAGATACCTTCAAACATGTGAGTAGTGTCTAGAGATATGCACTCCGTTTTCCACACATCCTTGAGTAGTTGCAGTGTGAAATGAATCCTGCTGTCCCAACCTGCTTGAAGCTAAATCTGTGCACCTGGGTGATGCTAGGGAGCTGGTGAAGGATATCCAGAATCCACATCATCAATCTTAAACAAAACCTCCAAACATACTGCGTGATTTCAATTACACCACAGCATGAAAAAGGCAAAACTGTGGGAAGAGTAAAAACGATGAGCGGTTGCCAGGGCTTTAGGAACAGGGGCAGGGATAGTGAATGGGTAGAGCACAAGGGATGTTTAGGGCAATGAAGTTATTCTGTATAGTACTGCAATGATGAATACATGTCATTACTCATTTGTCAAAACCCATAGAATGTACTATACAAAGAGTGAAGTGTATCTCAATCTGTGGACTTTAGTCAATAATAACGTATCAAATATTGGTTCATCAATTGTAACAAATGTACTATACTAATGCAGTATATTAATAATAGGGAAAACTGGGAGAAGAATGAGGGACTATACAGGAACTCTATTTTCTGATAAAGTTTTCTACAAACCTAAAACTTCCTTAAAAATAAAGTTGTTAATTTAAAAAACATACTTAAAATCATCTATTCAATAATTATGCTTAGAAACATATGCTTTATTGGAATGCAAGGCAGTCATTATGAAGCAAAAAAATGTAAAAAAAAAAAAAAGCATGTCAGACACTCAGAATAAACCCTTATATAAAATCACTGTTCTGTCTTTTAGCTTCTGTGTGATAAGATAGTGAACATGATTAAAACTCAAGAAGCACACAAATAGGAGAAACTATTTCTCTGTGATTATTTCTCACAACATTTTCAGTGATTGCTTTTTTTCAATATTATCACATAGGGAGAGCGTAACTGGGTTATGCTATAACATATATTTATAGAAATAAAATAATCGAGATTTGGATTTTAAAAATAATTTGTTTATTATCTTAACAAGCCTGTAATTATGTCCTGCCATTATGCTAAGTATTAGATGTAAAAAGACTGAGGAAGCTTACAGTACATTGGGGGATGCTGACAATTAAACACAAATAAAAATATAGAATGCTGGAAATTTTTTGATAGTTTTTGAGCACTAAATATGTCCATTCTCGAGTATTTGAAAGATGATTCTGGCATGAGGATAAGTAAGTGAAGTAATATTAAAATAAAACTTAAAATAAAAAATTAAGGTGTAGGACGATAACACTAAACAAAAAGGAAAACACAAAGAAGCTGGAGGCAGCACACCAGGTGAACTGCTCAGTCAGGGTTCCTTAGCCCGAGGCAACAAGACAGATACTGCAGGGCTATCAAAGACTGAGTTCCCTGCAGGAGTCCAGGGATATTGGGAACTAGGATAGAGTGTAAGGAAGAGTAAATTCAGCTACTCGGCTGGCTTTCCTTTCTGAACACTCAGCATGAGGGGAGGGAGAAGAGAATGCAAGACAAGGAGACTAGCAAAGAACGCCAGGCCATGTAAGTTATTAATCAAAGTCCTAAATGTTTACCACATATGAAACACTGCTCTTTCCCTTGGTATTCACATCCTCACCACATCCTTCTTCAGGCTATGCTGGGTTTACTATTTGTCAGGACTATTTGTTAAGGACTATTTTCAACTAACTGCTGAAAATAAAAACCGTAGTTACCAACTCTTTCCACTCTCAAAGAATAAAGAAATGCTCAGGTGAAAAAAGGTAGTTATTCTAAGAACATGAAGAAAAGTATAGAAGTCAGGAAAGAGTCTCAGCAGCCAGGTTTCTAGAAACTCAGAAACTTATTCTTTGCCTTTAAGCGTAAAACAATAAATGTTGTATATATCCCCAGTTATCCCTACCACATGATAATTTAGGGCTGCTGTGATCCTCCATCTGAGGCCTTATCCACATCTGCCCATTTAAGGGTTCTGACAGCTGATAAGTGCTTCCTCCCTAACAACTGCTGGCCCACGATGACACAGCCCCAAAGCAATAGATTCTTTTAGTTTTGTTCTTGTTTCCCTTACTTCATGCCCATCCTTTTGTAAATAGTCCTTTTATTAAGTTCTTCTCAAGTGATCCAAAGATTTGTTCTAGGAGCCTAATGGAAATACAGGGGAATATAATTCCAGGGCCCTCACCTATGCTTTAATAAAAGTTTTTCCATTAACATCTGTTTTACATAGTGGGTTTAGGAGGGGCTCCAAGACTTATTTTAATAGTGAAATAGTATTTCTATAGCAAGCATCTAATTAGCAATCACATATAAATCCTAATACATTCTTTAATGTACATACATGTGAGTATAGTTTCCCTAACTATGAGATAAGCTACTTCAAGCTAGGTATTGAATCTCACTCATATTGTTACCTCTGGGATGTTGTGAAATCCAATATTGCCCCAGCAGCATGAGAGAAGACAGTGGTGTTGTGTGTCGTCCCCTGGTTCTTCCCCTCTGACACAGCAAAGAATTATAGTCGGCGAGATTTAGAAAAAGTAAGATTTATTGAAAGTAGTTTTTAGAAGGAAATGGTCCATGCTAAGCAAGGCTGCATCTCTGTGGAATTTGAGCGGTGAAGAAATAAGACAGAGTACACCCCAAGGCTTCCAGCCAGGAGAGCTGTAACAGTGCAGAAGTGGGAAGGTCTGTCTATACTAGGGCTGTGATGAGAGGTCCTAGATGATCTGTATGTGAGATTACTTTGACTGACAGTTGGCTGTGCATGTGCTTACCCAGAATTCTACTACCATTGGGGTGTTCTTTGGGAGGTCTCTAGGCTGGGCTCCTATTCCTTTGTTCCCCTGTCACTCACGTCTGACTAGCTACCTAACAATAATTGTACAACGGAGTTCAAATATTTGTTGAGTGAGTGGAAGAACAAATGAATCAATACATAGATTGATTAAAAGTAATTTTTCCAAGGTGAATTATTTTTTAAAAGACAAAAGATCTGTTTTTAGGCTTAACAGAATGTAAAAAAGAGTTACCGTTTATCCATTTTCACTAAAAATCTTGTTTGCATTCCTATGGGTTTTGTTCTGTTTAAACAAAATCTCTGTGTTTCAAAATTTAGGAAAAAAACATTCCTTGTTTTTTGTTTTTTTTTTTTTTTAATTTTCTTTTTACTTTGTCTTACCTTACTTATTAAACCAAGACTATGCCTCTGTGAAAGAAGAGGGATCAACCTATTTTAGAATCAGAATTTGCATTGCCTATTTATAATAAATATCCTGCTCAAGCCTACAATTAAGGTCTGAACAAGGGCACCATATTGAGGCTTCTCTGCTCCATTCCTAAATTGCATTGTTATCGATGCCCCTTATGTGACATGAAACATTAAGGAACACTTTAATCTAAACAATGTCTCATTAAAAAAATAACACTAATACAAAAATATCTTACCAACATTAGGAATGAAGCACATTCTTTTGTGTCTGTGGACAAAATATCTTTAATTAACTTTATTAAAAAATTAACTGTCATTAATTACTTTTTATTTTTTGATCCTTATGATATCATGTTTGAATGGTTTTAACTAAATTCATATTTATTTTCTACTTTTTTGAGACTGTTGACTCCTTGATGGGTCTGACAGAGGACTATAACTAGCGAAGCACCAGACAGAGTTAAATAAAACAAAAATCTTGAGATAAATTGCTCTTAGGAGTCAAAAAAAAAATTGAAGAAATGCTATTGTATTTAAATAAATGGCTGTCTCTAATCCACCGCAGTAGTGGTCTAAAGATTCTCAGAGGCAGAAATTGAGAAAAGGAGCCTGTTTTTGATAAGAGAAAATTATTCTCATAGAGTGGCAATCTATCCTGAGCACTTTTCTGCTCCACACTTTGGTTTTTGCCAAAAGAAAGTGGTAGCAGGAAACTCAGACACAAGAAATTGAAGAGGCAATGCTACAATAATCTCTTTGATTGGGGATGATAGAAGCACACAAATAGCAGGACCATGAGCATTAAATGAAGCTAGGGAGATTTTGATACAGGAAGGTCAGTCCAGTTGAATTTATAAGAGACAGTTGCTAATATTCAGATAAGTTCCCCAAGGACACTCATCCTAAAGAAAACAATCAACTTTAAAGATACCAGAGTCTCTAACCATAAGGATCCCCCTACAAGGGCCGAAAAACTTTCCCTTTGGCTCCGTATGCACAGTCAAGCTCAGAGGTGTTTCCTATGTGACCCTTTCTTCATTTTAATACGAAAATTCACACCAGGGAGATTTAACATGCTAATGAGATGTGACACATGAAGAAGCATGTAGTCACACTGAGCAGAAGCCAAGAAACCGCCTCTACATTCCAAGGCATAGTTCTTTTCCAGCTTAGATCCCTTTAAAACACTGCCCCAGCCTACCTTGGAGAACCATCCATTTCTTCTTTTTCACGATGTTGGCTTCTTTGTGCACAAGCTCAATAAAACTTTCTATGTACATTGGTGTCTGGTTATCTCCCTTGATTTTCTTTCTGGGAAATTGCAAGGACCTAGGGCACTGGTAACATCTCGAATGAATGTGACAGTCCCAGAGTAAAGCTTATGTACCAAGACAATTTATTAGTATATTTATCTAACCTTTAAATAAAGTCAAGATTTAGAATAAGTTGTTTATAATGATAATGGTACTAAATATTGATATTTGGGCTTTTAAAATAATTTTATGATCAGTCAACTAATATTTGTTAAGGATATTAAGTATATATAGATATTTAATTAAAGGTTCTATGATTGTAAAAAGTTCTATGATTGTTAAGCAGTTGGCTTAAACCTTTGACTTTAATTTGTGCCATATTAAATGCATTGCCTTAACTACCTTTTGGTTTTAGAATTCATTAAAAATCTTATATATTAAATAATAATTTTTTTCAAAATTTCACTTCTTCAACTTAAGCCACTAAAGTGATATCATTAATTTTATATGTATAAAGGTACCTGCTAAGTCAATTAAAATAGTTCATTATATCTATAATTAAAAATGCTATAAAAATACATTTTTAAAATAATATCTGAAGAATACAATCAAGATGCATTTGTTTTATATTCAACATATTATATTTGGGAAGAAAATATAAAGATACACAATAATTAAAAATGAATATATATATTTTCAGACATACTAAGTTTAGTTAAAAATATCTTACAATTTTCTCTTAAATTGTCTTAACATATTGCTCTTTTGTACATACAAAATATAAGGATTCCTTGCAATGAATGATAATTAAAGAAACTTTGAATTCGAAAGAGTAAAAAAGAAATATTGCAAAGGTTAATGATGCAACATGACTGTTAGTGGTATAGGGCTTGAATTCGCTAATATTTTAAAGAGATTTAATGTTCTTTTGCTAGTATGATCCGTGAAGTATTTTTCTTTCCTTAGCATGACTTCATTATTCCTCCAAAAGATAATCATAGTGTCTTTTTTTTTCCTCTCTCTGATTTCCTGAATGGCTGAAAGGCACAAACACATCTAAAGCAAATGCTAGGGAGACTCCTAGTAAACCTCTGAGACCTCCTTCAATGAACAGCACTGGAATACAAACTTGCCTCATGTGAAACTCAAGCCCATGAATTACCTATACTAAACTAAAGAGATACTTCTCTTTTTTGAAAACAAGATTCATATTACAACTCTAAACAGCACAAAACTACTTGAAAAGCATTATTTCCTAGTCACTGCCATGTGTTTATCACTCTGATATTTACTTCTAATAAATGTTTTAGATATATTGTGTGATTGGATTCACAAAGAGTCATCTCCAGGAGTACTATTTAGTGCCTGCTTATAAAAGTTCTTCTCAGAGTCCAGATCTCAGAGGAAGTGATCTTTCAACAGCAATAACAAAAAAGGGAAGGATCTAAAGATGATGGCCATTTTATTTATCAATGTTATTTTATTTTTTTTTTCCAAATAAAGACCATTGGAAAACTTCCTCCATCAATTATTTGTTCTCAAAAAAATGAAAAGATAATATTAATTTATAAATTTAGGGAGAATATAATCTTATTCTTATTAGAATAGGTTTGGATTATGAAAGTGTGCCTCATTGTTTTTATGTTTATGTTTAGTATCTTACATTTGTCAGGAAAAACCATCCTAAATCTAGCTGGTGGCAGGACCTTAAGACTAGGAAAAATGCTGAGGCTTTTCCGAGATTGTAGAGTCTCCTGTTTCTATTGCAAGGTCCTGAAATTTTTAATGGAACTTAAAAATCAAAAGATAGAACAAACTTTAGTAAAAGAGGCATTGACATTATGTAACATTATATTAATTATATTATATTATATTATATTTTATATTATATTAGTATATTAAGAATAGTTATAACTATTTTTATAATATTTAAAGAATACAATCAAGATATATTTGTTATATATTTAATATATATTTGGGAAGAAGAGTTAAAAACATAAAAGATACATGATGATTAAAGAAGACCACATGAGCAATGAAGGACACATTTAGTCAGTAGGTGGGCAAAGTCCTGCATCATGACAATCAGATCAAGAGAATAGGCAAGTGCAGTATGGTTTGCCTTAACTAATAAGTGCAGGAGCAATGCACTTATCAAAAGAGCTTGAAAATTAGAAAGCTACTTAATTTAAGATTATAGAAGTGCTTCATTGTAAATTCTAAAGGAAGATAAGGTGTACTCTCCCAACTCCCCAATATGAAGTAAAGTAAATTCTATAAAAAAGGAACATGAGTAAATACCCAAAGCTAAAAAAGGCAATGTATATTTGAGAAAAGTAGATACAGCATTTCATGATCTCTCCCAGGAATTAAAAATTTATATAACTAGATCTTGGCAGATTAAATTGAAAGCCCAAGACTTTAGATTGTCTACTCAAGGCATAGGTCAAGCTACCAAACCTATGAACTTGATTGCCTGTTTTCTTTTCTTTCTTTTTTCTTTTTTTCTTTTCTTTCTTTCTTTTTTTTTTGATTTATATGCTTTATCTTCATAACAACAAACTATTATAAAAATAATTGAAATATATTGACTATGATGTTGAGAAAAAAAAAAGCAAGCTTTACTAGATAATAGAAACAGCTTATAGAAACTCAGAGCTTCTCTTTCCATTCAAGCATCTTCATTAACCACCTCTTCATCAATAAACTGATCAATTTTGGATTCCAGCATCAAAAATAATACAGATAACATAAATGGAGAAATAAACAATAAATAAGTAATTAAAAACTTGAGTATATGTTTCTGAAGAAATACTTTAAAAATGAAAAATAGTTTATAAATGTTTCTTCCTCTCTCATTTCTCAAAGATTATATTTCCTCTCAGTTGACAACATCTAAGAACAGAGTAAGATATCATTGAGATGCTTGACCATAGCAAGATAGAGGATTAGCGTTCTTCTTGGGGCAGCCTCTAACCGATAATGTTCTGCACATATGATAATACATCTTAACCTTCCTGGGCCCTCAGTTGTGTCTATAGATTCCAGGATGCCCTTTCATAGGGAAGTAGGATGTGAGCTAAGGTTAACATGGAGTTATTTTATATATGGGAATGATATAGAAAAATAAAAATGGAATTGATATAAATGCAACAAGGGATAATTCTATCAGCTATCTCTATTAGTGACAGGAAAAGTAAAAGGAAAAATTCAAAGTTAGATATTCTGGTTACCTTAAATAATATTTGTTTGATCATGACTAATGTGAAAATAAGAAAAGTTATTCTAAAAAATGAGACATTCTACCCAATCTGTAAATGTTGTACCAGCTGGAAAATTTAAATGTAAAAGAAATAAATGAAATAATTCCAAATATTCACATTAAAATATTTGATAGCCCTTTTAAAGAACACTTAAATATATAGTTTTTATTGAATATTTTTATAATACCAAGTATCTCTATAAATAAGGAGACTTGTAATGACTTTATAAATAAGGAGACCTGTAATGACTTTATATTGACTATCAATATAAAATAATCTAATTACAGTTAAGAATTGACATTACTAATTTTTTTTATTACATTTAATATAAAATAGATATTCTTGTTTGTCTTTCTCTTCTCCTTTACAGTGATTTATGGTCAAATCCTCAACAGGTAAATGAATGATAACAAAACAGATTTTTAATTTCAAATCTGTTAAATAAAACATCTGGCATCATATATAGCTGCAAGTGTTTGGGGAAATTGCTACTGTTTTAGAGGTCATTGTAAGTACCAGGTAACATATTAAACAAAGCTTATAAAGAACTTTTAAGTAGATTATATATTTTCTTCAGAATTTTTTTTTGACTATAGGTCACTTCATGGTAGTTGCTTACCACCTTCTCCCACATCCTTAAATGTCCTGTGCTTCAATGAAATTACTCAAATTCTGGCCTTGAACTTCCTTAACTAATTGGAGGGACTTAGCAAATCATGAAAATTAAAGAAAGTAACTAAAATATGGAAGAAGATAAAATGATTGCTGCTTAATGATGTATCTTGCACTTAGTTACATGAAACTATTAAAATTTGATAATAAGATTCATGACATCAACATCTGTAGTCACATTATATCTATAACACTATAGAATGTCACATAACTGTGGTTCATGATAATGACTCCAAGTCATCAAGAATGCAAATTATGTTCTGTTTCCTTTGTTAAAAAACTGAGAGCATCAAGTGCAAGTTATACTATTTCTTCTTAAAGCTAGTATTTTAGTACTTAACTCTGTGCCATGAGGTAAATATTTTCTAGTATTATGAATTGTTAAAATCCTATTACATTATTAAGCCTTCATGCTTAAAAGTACTTGGAAAAACATTTGGTAAAATTTTATGGTTATTAGTATTTTTAAGGATATTTGTAATTTGTCT
>NW_011888807.1:11685856-11698893 GCF_000151845.1 Pteropus vampyrus
ATGGGAATGATATAGAAAAATAAAAATGGAATTGATATAAATGCAACAAGGGATAATTCTATCAGCTATCTCTATTAGTGACAGGAAAAGTAAAAGGAAAAATTCAAAGTTAGATATTCTGGTTACCTTAAATAATATTTGTTTGATCATGACTAATGTGAAAATAAGAAAAGTTATTCTAAAAAATGAGACATTCTACCCAATCTGTAAATGTTGTACCAGCTGGAAAATTTAAATGTAAAAGAAATAAATGAAATAATTCCAAATATTCACATTAAAATATTTGATAGCCCTTTTAAAGAACACTTAAATATATAGTTTTTATTGAATATTTTTATAATACCAAGTATCTCTATAAATAAGGAGACTTGTAATGACTTTATAAATAAGGAGACCTGTAATGACTTTATATTGACTATCAATATAAAATAATCTAATTACAGTTAAGAATTGACATTACTAATTTTTTTTATTACATTTAATATAAAATAGATATTCTTGTTTGTCTTTCTCTTCTCCTTTACAGTGATTTATGGTCAAATCCTCAACAGGTAAATGAATGATAACAAAACAGATTTTTAATTTCAAATCTGTTAAATAAAACATCTGGCATCATATATAGCTGCAAGTGTTTGGGGAAATTGCTACTGTTTTAGAGGTCATTGTAAGTACCAGGTAACATATTAAACAAAGCTTATAAAGAACTTTTAAGTAGATTATATATTTTCTTCAGAATTTTTTTTTGACTATAGGTCACTTCATGGTAGTTGCTTACCACCTTCTCCCACATCCTTAAATGTCCTGTGCTTCAATGAAATTACTCAAATTCTGGCCTTGAACTTCCTTAACTAATTGGAGGGACTTAGCAAATCATGAAAATTAAAGAAAGTAACTAAAATATGGAAGAAGATAAAATGATTGCTGCTTAATGATGTATCTTGCACTTAGTTACATGAAACTATTAAAATTTGATAATAAGATTCATGACATCAACATCTGTAGTCACATTATATCTATAACACTATAGAATGTCACATAACTGTGGTTCATGATAATGACTCCAAGTCATCAAGAATGCAAATTATGTTCTGTTTCCTTTGTTAAAAAACTGAGAGCATCAAGTGCAAGTTATACTATTTCTTCTTAAAGCTAGTATTTTAGTACTTAACTCTGTGCCATGAGGTAAATATTTTCTAGTATTATGAATTGTTAAAATCCTATTACATTATTAAGCCTTCATGCTTAAAAGTACTTGGAAAAACATTTGGTAAAATTTTATGGTTATTAGTATTTTTAAGGATATTTGTAATTTGTCTGTAATTTGTGAAATTATCAGTGGAATTACTAACATTTCAAAGTTTTTAAAAATATAAATACCCCTAGTTATTATCTTGAAAATGTTCCCCTTATGGAAAATAGTAGATAAAGCTGGATTTGCTCTTTCATTCAGCAAACGTTTGTTGAGAACCTATTTTATTACAGGAACTAAAAAGAAGACAAATAAATCACAAACTTTGTCTTACTTGAATAGTACTCACATTCCTGGAGTTGTAGTGGGGAAGGTGCTAGCAAGGAAACACACATTTAAAATAAAAATAAGTGTTTAATTAGTTTTTATTTGTAAAGCATTTAAAGCATCAGTTAGCACATAATAAGTGCTTCATGTAAACATTAAATAAAGTAAATACACTTACTTTTAAAAGATAATAAAGAGATAAAATTGTGAACAGGACTCAGATAATATATAAAACAAAAATAAATACTGTCAACTATTCCATTGCCATAATACGTAAAAATGCTTTGCTGATGAATCGAACAAATATTATCTTAGATAATCTTCAGACTAGTAAACACTTCTATACTTCTCAATTAAATATACTTTTCCTCTTGCAGATTTGTCCTACCGATCTGTTGAGTTACCAAGCTTAATATTAAAATCTATTACTTACTTCTAAAGCTAAAATATTATATTTCCTCTTCTAATATTTTGTGATTGGCAATAACATTAAATATTATATTGTATAAATTTTATGGCCAAAATGACAAATAATGAGATAGTTTTAAGAAAGCATTTTAATATTTTGTATTTGTTAATTTATTCTGTCAATGCAAAACATTTTTATATATTAACAAATGACAGTGATTATGGCACATGAGGCACCAAAAAATTTCCCAATTATAGAAAAACAAATATGTGATTGAGAAATCATTTAATACTTTAAGAATCAGCATGAATTTAGATAATGTTTTCATATACAACTTTTTCTGTTTCTATTTATTAGAGTTTAATTTATATATAAGAGTACTCATAAGTGTCTACATTTTGACTATTTAACTTAAATATTTTTAAAATATTTATTACTGAAATGATATTTGGTAATATTTCCTTTGGAGACATTTTATGTGAATGTTATTACATTTCTAAATTTATTTTATATATTTATGTAAAACTATAAGAACTCAGTGAAAATTAATCTCAGGTCAAGTAATCTTTCTTTTAATTGCTAATTAAAGCTTGGAATGGAAACTAAAAAGCTGTATTTTGTGCTATTTTATAATAAAATTAATTACCATTAATGTGATTATATTCCTGTTTAAAGCTTATCTAAATTAGCTCATTAGTCAGCATGGTTACTTATAAACCTCAAAGAATGAAAAAAATCAATTTCATCACATTTTTCTACTTATCTCAGAGATCATGGCTAGTATATTCATTACCATCTGTGTCCATAGTCCTGTACAATATGGCATATGTGTCAAACAATTACTATGCAAATTCCAAGATCATCCCTGCATTAATTTCCTAGTGATAGTGAAACATTATCTGGCTTAAATAATCACAAGAAAAAATTTATTCTTGAAATTAATAATACAAATTTTACTCAAGTTGGAATTCATAGGCAGCTAATAGTCTCTTTTTAAATAATACATTTTAAGTAAAACATTTAGTTTTAAGTTTTCCAAAATTAGCAATAGGAAAGTAAAAAATGTGCTGGGTGACCTACTATAATAAATATGCAAAAAAAGTTGAAAAATCTTAAGTTATAGAGGTAGTTACAACAGTATTTAAGGAAATCGTACTATAAAATTATTTTGTCAGTATTCTCTCAAACTAAATTGAAACTTAAGGGAAAACGTATTCATTTTAATTTAATATTGATAAATATATTAGTAAAAATAAAGAGGATTTGATCGTCTCTTTTTCTAATACTAAGTGAAGTAGACTTGTCCACTTATCTAATTTTATTGACTTTTTATTTTATGTTCTTGTTATTTTTTGACTTTTACATTTAATTTCCCACTTTCTGTACTTCAACTTGTTTCTCCAGCTTGTTATTTTTCTCAATTTTTTTCTGTCCTTAAAACAAAATTACCTTTTATGTAAATAAAAACATATTTTAAGTTCATTAGTGACATTTTCCTACTAAATTTAATCTTCCTTTAGATTATCTACAGCAAGTGCCTTTCTTTGTTTTTAAAGTGCTTTTAAGGAGCTTTTCACAAAAATGAAATAGACGATAGACCCAATCTTCAGAACTTGTAATTTTATTGTGAAAACAGACAAATAGTTTACTATATTACAGCTACCATTTTACTATATTTCTCTCATTATCATATCAAAATTGCATTTTAACTGTGGAGATTCATTAATTCAGCCATTCAACATTTAATAAGCACTAGTTGAGCCATTTAGAATATAATGCAGAAGAAAGACAACATCCCTTCCTTCATGAAGTTTACATTTTAATGGTAAAACAGATAAAACTAAACAATAAAAAAATAAATGTATAGATTACAGGATGCCCTTTAATGTGGGGTAACAGTAAATGTCATGAAGAAAAGTTAAGCGGAATAAGATACAAATGGAAAAGGCTGTTTTTGCTTACTTTTTTAATGAAGTAACCCTTGGTTGACTTCACAGATAGCAAGGACCTTGTCAGTTTACAATCCCTTAATTTTTATTTTTTTATCTTTTACACCCACCTATAGCACTTGGTCTTCCTAAGAGGTCTCCCATTCAAGTACTAACCAGGCTCACCCCTGCTTAGCTTTTAAGATGAGACAGGATCAGGCTCGTTCAGGGTAACATGGCTGTAGATGGAAGAGACTGTTTTAGAACAGATAATTGGAGGCCTCATTCACTACATGCACATGTATGATTGCAGCTAAAGGTGAAATTATTATGGACAATTATTTTTTCTTTGCCTGTGAACATCTTCATTATTTACGAAACTCAAAATCTTTTAATCAATTGCATTTTCTTCAGTTTTCTTTGTAAATTCTCCAGTGTTTCAAATTAAAGAGAATGATCGAATTAAACTGATGTATCTCACCTTTTGAAATGATTCCAAGTCTTTATCATGAGTTCCAGGATCCAACATAATATTCATCCTCCCCAAACATTATTTCCTTGCACTACACATACATCACATACACACTTATTCAACCATAACAATTCCTTGATGTTTGCACAGATATACCAGGCATGCTACTCTTTTTGTCCTGACTTTTGTACTTGCTTTTTTTATTTTTATTTTCCTCAAACTCTTTTCTTCCAAGTATTTGCACGACTCTCTCACAATGTTCATCCCCATTCCTTTCAGGTCTCTATGACTGTTATATCATTATATCTAAAATAGCAGTCCTATAACAATCTATGCCCATACACTGTTTCCATTAAATAATACTTAAGATACACATTCTGCTGAGTCAAGAACAGTCTTAATTATGCTTTTTTTCTACTGCCTAGCATATAGTGGATATTTAATCAATATTCTCTTAATTAAAGAATTCATGAACAAAAAATTAAAGACTTTTGTAGCCACTCTCATTATTATTATTATTATTATTATTATTATTATTATTATTAAATTATTGCTATTGTCTTCTGCTGTTGCCATAACAAATTGCCATAGACTTATTTTCTCACAATTCTGGAAGTTGAAGGTCTAAGATCAGATTTCCAGTATGGTCAGGTTGATCCAGTATGAAAATCCAACCCATCTATTTCCAGCAAAATATATACATAATAGTATTAAAGTTAAAATGGATTATAATATATTTCTAACACACTTTGGGTTGGAGTTATTTCTTTTTTCCTAATTTAGTAATTTTGTTCCCTTCTTAGTTGAAAAAAATCAAATTCTGTTAAATTATTAATCATTTACAATCATAAATGTTATATATATATATTTCTTCAAACTTGGGCAATAGAAACCTACATTTTTAGTCAGTGTAATTCAACCTTGCATTACCTCAGAAATGTCACTCCCTTGACACTCAATCATGTCAAAACATTGGAATGTGTGTCACACCTGTGTAGCAAAGGTCCCTACAGGAACAACATAGAACCATTGTGACATTTTTCTAATTATTGATCATTTCATGTCTATGTAGTTGAAGGGCGCTTGTTAAACAGTCAGTTTATTTTTGCTATGCTAGATTGACTATGCTACTAGAAAAATGAATGTTATTTGTTTTTATATTTATTTCATATTAATCTCTACATTGCTTGATCACTATATCTGCATTTAGTGTCATTAAAGACTTGAGTGCATGTTGGAAGAGAACTAGACTATAAACTGTGAGCTCAGAGATTTTGTTTATGTGTTCATATTTTGATTTCTCAGGTCGGATATACAGTAGATGCTTAGTGAATATTATTGAATAAATACAGATAAATGGATATTACCAATTTTATCTCAATCTTTAAACTTCCTTGCATAGTTCATACCATGATTCTTTAAAGAAATATTCTCTTTACTGTCTTATTTCAATAACACTTAAATTTAAATATCAGTATTAATTTTGGGAGAGAAATGTCAGAGTCCATTTCAAGGATAACTGAGTCAGTAAGAGTGGTTGGAAGAGATTTGGAAGGGACGATAAGAAGCACAGTTGTCTCTATATTTTGTACTTATCTATACTGTAGTGTTAATAAAGTATACTTTGTTTATTGAACTGTATCAGGTTGAAAATTTTTGCATTCAAATAAGAGAAACCCAATCCAAATAGGTTGGAATAGTAAAAGGGAAATTTTGGCATAGGTATCTGAATAGCTCAAATGAGGAATGATCCTGTAGCACAGTTTACCAAATTCTGTTTATGGTTGTGCTTCCAAGACACATAAAGTAGGTGGTCCCCATATTAACAAGATGATTTCCAACAGCTTTAAGGGCTGCATTTTGTCTTACTTACATTTAGGAGAAATTTATGTTTATTTAGTTGGCTTTTGCAGAAGCATTAGGAAGTTTTCTTACTCAGAAGTCCTCACCCAATATCGCCTTCACTGAATTTGGATATCACAGTCATCTGCTATGGTCACAAGCTATTCACATGTCCACAGGAAGAGGATGCTGCTGGTCGCTTTAAGGCCCACACTGAGAGCTGTGAGTAATGGAGCAAGGCTCACATTTTGGGGTGAATTCCTGAATAAAAAAAAAAAAAAAACAGGGCGTTGTGGCCAATGAAAAGGGAAAATAAATGTGGGAAGGCCCAAATTAGAAAATGTCAGAAAAAATTTGGGTGATATTTATTTCACTTTGAATATTACAAGTGCAGGCTCCGGAATCAAATGATCTTAGCTACAATAAAGAATTACCAATTTCTAAGTGTGTAAATATAGGCAAGTCATCTAACATCTTTTTATCTCACCTTTTACACCTGAAAATAAGAATAATAATAGCACATACAACAGAGTTGATTGTGAAGTTTAACTTAGATGATAAATGCAAACTGCATAGTAAATTGCTTCAACACAAAGCAAATGTGTAATAATAGTAAATTGCTTCAACACAAAGCAAATGTGTAATAAACATTCACCATAATAATAATAATAATAATAATAATTTTTATCATTACATTTTTTTACAATGGCTTATTACCTTTATAATTTACCAAATAAATATTATAATACCCATCTCTAGAGTATTATTATCAGGATTAAATACAATAATAATCCAGTGTTTATTTTTATGACACTGGTTGTTTTACAGGGTTGTAATTATTTGTTTAGAATACACATATACCAACACTAGAAAGTTTACTAAAGTTTTTTGAAGGCGATGTCTTTATTATATAACACCAGTGGCAAGCACAATATTTAGTATATAGTAGATCCTAGTTAAATGCTTATTGAAAATAAAATACAGGGAAAGAAAAATAAAATAAAAGACAGAGGGAAAGAGAGAAGAATGTTGAAAGAAACACATGGCTAAAAGTCATGAGGATAAAGATGATTAGCCAGGGGGAACCAGGCTCTGAAAGTTCGTGAGAGGTGCCTGTATGCATTTTCTGGGCTAAGACATGATTACATATCTTTTTTGTATACTTGGAAGGCAGAACTTTTAAGAAACTACTGGGAAGAAATTGCAGGTAGGCAGTTATGTCTCAGCATGAAAACAAACAAAACAATAACATCAGTAACCATGAAAAGCAAAGTAACAAAGTTAGGGCTATCCAATGGTAGACTGGGCCGCTTGTTGCCGAACACTTAGAGATCTAGGGACTGCTAGGAAAAACTTTATAAAGAAGTTTGGTTCATTAAAAGATGCTTTGTTTTGATGAGAATTAAAGTGTTCTTTAACTCTGATATTATGTAGGACTATAAGTTATAATATTTGAGAATTAAATATTGAACACTAATAATCTTTAAGTGCAATACATTCTAACATAAAATACCAGTGCTTATTTTCTAGTATTTATGCTCTGCTTCTCCACTACTCATTGTTTCATCACAGCTCAAGTGAAAAGATTTTAAAACAGGTGTACGGATGTCAACACTGCATATTCAAATGTAATAAAATTTAATTTTTAATTTTTATATAATACTAATCTTTTTTGAGTAAGAAAATTTTTTAAATATAATATTTGATACCAAAACCAAATTCATTTTTTAAGGACAAATTATTGCTATTAGAATTTTTTTAAATGCTAGAAGAGGCTTATCCAAATATAAAATGCAAAAATGTTGAATGCTTTCCTTCTCATTTAAAAAATAAAATAAAAGATAGCTGATGCAAGAATTCTGCACCCTCTCTCTGTATTTGAGGAACAAAGACTACATTTCACATTTGCTCTACATGAGGCAATGAATAAAAGATCACAGATAAAAGAAAACCAGTAAATCATCATTTGCATTGTATTGATGTTTACTGAGGTATAAAATCCCCTGGAATTTAGATGTGCTATCACATTGTTATGAGGAAGTCGCTCTCTTCAAATAACAGGGCATTTATGTGTGAGAACTGATCTGAGATGAACGCTATGACAAATTCCTGGAAAAAAAAAAAAGAAAGAAAAATATTCCTGTATTCTGTTATACCATGAGAGGTGTAGAATTTTCTATATTGTAAGGTCTTTATTTCGTTCTTATTTTATTATTTTTAGAATACACATATACCAATAATAATGACTGATTTCTAATTTAAATAGTAAAATGTGAATATATAATAGGTAAAGCTTCTTGATTTATTAAGGAATTATACATATATATTTAATTCTTTTTTTATGTTAATGAATTGCAATTTACAGATATAAACTATTATTCTCCAATATGTTGATGTTGAAACTTCAATGATAAAACATGATATAAAATTGGATGAGAGTCAATAAATATGACAGTCATTTAAAAATGTACTTATTAACATTTTATCAATTTATAGGATCAGTTATCTTCTAAAGTTTTTCTCCTCATCAAATGTAGAAAAGCAGCTCACAACTGATGCTTGACATTGCTACCTTGATCTGTTTAACATTTAAATTATAAAGATTCATTTGGAGAGAAAAACGAGACAGTTAAGATAAAGTTGAGAGTGGGGCAGTGGAAAATTTAAAGCCATAACTGTGACTTAAATTATTCATTTGAGTTTTAGGGAATTGCCAAGCATGAGAATAATTTATATTGACTGATAGAAGCAGATGAAGCAAGGGACAGACTGTAGACATAGACAAGGAAATTTGAAAGAACAAGAGAGTGATTAGGGATTTCACAGAATCATAGAATTTTAGATTCGGGAGAGGTCATATAGAAATTATTTATATTATTATTATTAACCCATTTATTGAAATATAATCTATTAAATACAAAATATCTTAAGAGTACAATTTGATGAACTTTTTAAAACATATACAACTGAGTAATTGTCACTATTAAGGAATTATACATATAGGATCAAGATAGGAATATCTCATATCCTTCCTGTTCTCTGTCACTAACTTTCCTAAATGTAACCCCTATTCCGAATTTTATCACCTTAGATTATTTTATAAATTTTTAAATGTCATGATTTTGTTTTACTTAATAATATTTATTAAAATAATATTTTTGAGATTTATCCATTTTGCTTTACATAGCATAATTTATTCCTTTTTATCATTGTATAATAATCTACTTGGAGACAATGAGATTTATACTTTCTTCATTTTATAAATATTTTAGCTGTTTGAAGTTTTCAACTGTTAATTCTAGAGCTGATATAAACATTTTTGTACATTGTATTATTAGACATAAACACTCATCTCTCTTTGATATATACCTAGGAGTGGAATTGTTGGGTCACAGGGTGAACATATCTGTAGTAGAACTGCCAAAATGTTTCTCTAGCATTTGTGACAATTTTTACTCCCACCAACCTTGTGAGTATTTTAATAGCTCAATTTTTTGCCAGTTTGTTATTGCTTTATTGTTGTTGTTTTGTTTTTTTTCATATCTCATTTGGTTAAAATTTTCACTTTCACAAATTTTTCCTATTTTTCAAAATTAATTTCTTTTTCTTGTTGATTTGTAGTTCTTTACACAATCTTTTTTTTTTTTTTTTACTGACAAATCACAGATATAAAAATGGAAGAGCCACAATTGTGGCACAATTATTGTGCATTGCAATATAATGCCATTTCCAATAACCGCTTCAGGGAAAAATGAAAGTTTTATAGTACCAAATATATTTCCAAATAACATCACTAATATATTCTTATATAATGCTAGCCTCAACACAATCTTAAGCGCTTTAGTTGTTTTTTTCTCCCAGAAAAATTCTGTTTCTAAATCCACACTGAATATTGAATAAAAGTCAATAAGAAAATAAAGTTTCTCTTTAAATAAAAGGAATTTTAAATTAAAATTATCTAAAACAATGCAAATAATCCTTAAATTAATAAAGCATTAAAATATATCACAAGTTCAAATAGATAGGAGGATGCTTTAATAAATAAATATTTACTGGTCAGAGGAGGAGGAAAGCAAGGAAAAAAGTGAGTATTTTTCTACTGTTAGTAACAGGATTTTTGGTGAATAGAGGGTATGGAAAAGCAGAGGTAAATATTGGTGCAGTAAAAACATAATAGAATGAAACTAGAAAAATTAGGCGTACACCTTAAAAGAATTTTGTTATTGGGATGCAGAAATACAAGCCTATGATAATTAATCTACTGGAAATTACTAGGAATGGGTAGAATTTATCAATTTGAATAAGAGGTAGACAAATGAATTCTAATTTGTTCTAACCAGAATCTATAAACTGTGGTCCATTATCACATTCTTTAGGAGATAATTTAGTTAACAAAAGAAAATATTTCCACGGAAATGCAAATTGATATTAGTTATTTTTCATATTATTACACTGTCATGAAGAGTAAACCAATGTAGATTTACATATTTTGGAATTAATTATTAAATAAAACTAAATATTATTATTGTAAACATACTACTTTGCTTTATGATCTTAAGAAATTAACTTTTCTATCAAGTTTCTTGATCTAAAAATAAATAACCTGTTCAAAGAAAATAGACTGATAGATTTAGATAATACACCTATATCTGTGAGATTTTCTTCATTGCTTTTAATGAAGAAAATATAAAATTAAAACTCTAAATAATAATTACATGTAGACAATGATTCTTGAATACCTATTTAATTTCCATGTATATGTATTTTGCCCAAAGACCGAGTAAATACAGACACTTAGATCATAGTTAACCATGAATAATTATCAATTGTACATTCTATCAGCAAGTTAACAGTTCTCTTGTTTAGGATGTAAAGTACAAAGAAACAATGCATTCCTCTATTTTCTGAAGTGCAATCATAAAGCAGATATAGTAATTGGACATTTTTTAAGCTTATGATTTATATTACAAAACAAACATCATTTATTATTCACAAGTAATCAAAATAGTATCTTACAAAAAAGAGCGGTTGTCACCAATGTCCCGAAGCTGAGAAATTGGGAGTAGAATATAATAATTTTTTACTACAATTCTCATATTTAGTCAAATATGAAATAATAAAGATGTCTTGATATCTATCTAATTAACATAAACCTTAAAACCCATTAGTATGGCTATTATAAAAAACAGAATAGAACAAGTATTGGAAAGGATATGGACAAAATTGATTCTTGTGCTTTGCTGGTGGGAATGGAAAATAGTGCAGCCACTGTGGCAGATAGTATAGTGATTCCTAAAAATTTAAACATAAAATTATCATACAATTCAGCAATTTCATTTCTGAAATAGGTATATACCCCTCAAAATTGAAAGTAGCAATTAAAAAAATATATTTGTACACTAGCAACATTATTCACAAACCCAAAAGATGTTAATAGCCCAAATATTCACAAACAGATTAATAGATAAAATGTGGTATATACAAAAAAATTAAAATTTATTCACCCTTAAAAATAAAGGAACGTTTGACATACTACAAAATAAATAATACTTGAAAATACTATGCTAAGTGAAATAAGTCAAATATTGTGTGATTCTACTTACATAAAGTTTCTAGAATAGTCAAATTCATAGAGATAGAGAGTAGAATGCTGACTGTCAGAAGCTGGAAGTGGGGGAGAAGAAGGAGTTAATGTTTAATAGGTACAGAGTTTTAGATGGAGAATATGAAAAAATCCTCAAGATAAATAATGATGATGGTTGTAAAAAATGTCAATGTACTTAATGCAACAGAACTGAACCCTTAAAAATGGTTAAAATGGTAAATTTTGTGTTATGCATGTTTTACCACAATTTTTACAAAAAGAAAAGTTGAACTTATTCCATAGAAAATAAAAATGTCTATATTTAATTATAATTAGCCAAGAGAATACTTTATTTTAAAGTTTTTTGTTATTGTTTTACTAAAATTTTCTCCAATTATTCATATTCAATGTAAGTTATTTATATTAAATGTAGAAAGGTATACCAGATGCTTTGAAGTATTAAATATTAATAAAATTTGTGTACAAAAAAATTCAGGTTATAATGAGTTGTATGATAAAAGTTGTTTAGCAGTGTACACCATGGAATAATTAGATATTAGTAGTTACCTGCATTTCTCAAGGTGGTTATATATTTTTTTAACTTTGCAAAAATTAAGTTTATTGGGGTAACATTGGTTAATACAATTATATTATTTTAAAGAGTACATTGTAATTTGACATCTGTATATTTTATTGTGTGTTTAACACCCAAAGTCCAGTTTCCTTCAGCTACCATATATTTGATCTATATATTTTATTGTGTGTTTAACACCCAAAGTCCAGTTTCCTTCAGCTACCATATATTTAATCCCTTTTACCCATTTCACACTCCCTCTACCACCCTATATTTAACCCCCTTTACCCTTTCTAACTCTCCCCTCATGCCCCACCCGATACCCTCTAGTAACTACTAGTCTGTAGTCCATGTCTATGAATCGCTGCTTGTTTGTCCTGTTCATTTGTTGCTTTTAAGTTTATATACCACATATAAGTGATATCATGTGATTTTCATTTTTTTCTGTCTGGCTTATTTAGCTTAGTATAATTATCTCGAGGTTCACCCATGTTGTCGCAAATGGCGATGTTTCATCTCTTCTTGTGACTGAGTAATATTCCATTGTATATATGTACAGCTTCTTTAGCCAATCATCTATCATAGGACACTTTGTTTGTTTCCATGTCCTGGCCATTGTGAATAATGCTGCTATGAACATCGGTGTAAAAATATCTTTTTGGATATGGGTTTTCAAGCTTTGTTGTAAATACTCAGTAGAGAGATTGCTGGA
>NW_011888807.1:11699008-11701882 GCF_000151845.1 Pteropus vampyrus
TGAGTTCTTTGTATATTTCGCATATTAGGCCATTATCAGAGGCATTGCTTGCAAATATATTTTCCCATTCTGACGGTTGTCTATTTCTTTTGCTGAGCAGAAGCTTTTTAGTTTGATGTAGTCCCATTCATTTATTTTTGCTTTTACTTCCCTTGCCTTTGAGGTCAAATTCATAAACTCCTCTTTAGGTCCATATATTTTCTTATATGCATTTTATTGTTTCAGGTCTTATATTCAGGTCTTTAATCCATTTTGAGTTAATTTTGGTGTGTGATGATAGACAACAGTCTAGTTTCATTCTTTTGCAGGCGGCCTTCCAATTTTCCCAGCACCACTTATTGAAGAGGATTTCCTTTCTCCACTGTATGTTTTGGCTTTTTTGTCGAAAATTATTTGCCCATATAAATATAGGTTTACTTATGGACTCTCGATTCTGTTCCACTGGTTCATGTGTCTGTTTTGTTTCCAATACCATGCTGTTTTGATTACTGTCACTTTGTAGTATAATTTGAAGTCGAGCAGCCTCATTCCTTTTTCTCAGGATGGCTTTGGCAATTTGGAGTCTTTTGTATTTCCATACAAATCTGCTGATTTTTTGTTCCATTTCTTTAAAAATTGCTAATAGGATTATGATGGGATTACATTAAGTCTGTATAATGCTTATACAGACTTATAAGCATTATAACTCTGTTGATTCTACCAATCCAAGAACACAGAATATTTTTCCATTTCTTTGTATTTTCTTCGATTTCTTGTAATAGGGTCTTGTAGTTTTCATTATATAGGTCCTTAACAAGTTTTGTTAAATTTATTCCTAGTAATTTTATTCTTTATGTTGCAATTGCAAAAGGTATTGTTTTTTTCACTTCTTTGTATCTTGTTGAAGGCTTTTTCTGCACCTATTGATATGATCATATGACTTATTTTTTAATTTGTTTATGTGGTATATAACATGAATCGATTTGCATATATTGAACCATCCCTGTACCCCTGGGATGAAGCCCACTTGATTGTGGTGTATAATCTTTTTAATATGTTGATGTATTTGGTTTGCTAGTATATTATTTAGAATTTTTGCATCTGTGTTCATGAGAGATAGTGGTCTGTAATTTTCTTTTTTTTTTTTTTATTATCCTTACCAGGTTTTGGTATCAGAGTAATATTGGCCTCAGAAAATGAATTGGGAAGTATTTTCTCCTCTTTGATTTTTTGGAAGAGTTCCAGGAGAATAAGTATTACATCTTTGAATGTTTGGTAGAATTCACTGGTGAAGCCATCTGGTGCTGGACTTTTACCTTTTGGTCTGTTTTTGATGATTGTTTCAGTTTCCACACTGATGATCGATTTATTTAGATTTCCTAGTTCTTCTTGATTCAGTCTAGGAAGGTTGTATTTTTCAAAGTACTGGTCCGTTTCTTCTAGGTTATTAAATTTGATGTTATATACTTTTTCATAGTATTCTTGTATGATCCTTTGTATTTCTGCAGTGTCTGTCGTAATTTCCCTTATTTCATCCCTGATTTTGTTTATTTGTGTCTTTTTTTTCTTTAGTGAGTCTACCCAGGGGTTTGTCAATTTTATTAACTTTCTCAAGGAACCAGCTCTTTGTTGCATTTATTTTTTCTATCTTTTTTGTTTATTTGTTTATTTTGTTGTATTTTCAATTTCATTTATTTCCGTTCTAATTTTGATGATTTCTTTCCTTCTGCTGACTTTAGGCTTCATTTGATCTTCCTTTTCTAGTTTTTTTTTAAGATGAAACATTAGGTTTTTTATTTAAGCTCATTCTTATTTTTGGAGATAGGCCTGTGATGATATGAACTTTCCTCTTATGACCGCTTTTGCCATGTTCCAAAAGTTTTGATATGTTGTACCATCATTATCATTCTTCTCTATGTATCGCTTGATCTCTCTTTTTATTTCTTCTCTGGCCCAGTCATTCTTTAATGGCATGTTGTATAATCTCCATATATTTGTGGTTCTTCCTGCTTTTTTTTTTTGCAGTTGATCTCTAGTTTCAAAGCATTATGATCAGAGAACATGGTTCGTATGATTTCAACCCTCTGTTGAGGCTATCTCTGTGTACCAGTATGTGATCAATTCTTAAGAATGTTCCATGTGCACTAGAGAGGAATGTATAAGCAGCTATTTTGGGATGGAAGGCTCTCAAATGTCAATTATGTCCAGTTGATCTAATGTGTCATTTAAGGATATTATTGCCTTATTGATTTTCTGTTTGGATGATCTGTCCATATCCAACAGTGGGATATTTAGGTCCCCTACTATGATAGTGTTTTGGTCTGTTTCTCCCTTTAGTTCTGTTAGTAATTGCTTTACATATTTTGGGGCTCTCCGATTGGAAGCATAGATATTAATAAGTGTTATGTTTTCTTGGTGTATGATTTCCTTTATCATTATGAAGTGTCCCTCAGTATCTTTCTTTACCTTTTTTTATTTTGAAGTCTATTTTGTCTGATATTAGTACCACTACTAATGGGTTTTTTTTTTTTTTTTGAATGCCATTTTCTTGAAGTATCATTTTCCACCCTTTCATTTTGAGTTTATATTTGTCTTTGGAGCTGAGATGTATTTCCTGGAGGCAGCATATGGTTGGGTTTTGTTTTTTGATCCAATATACAACTCTGGGCCTTTTCATTGTTGAGTTCAGTCCATTTACATTTCGGGTGATTATTGAAATATGAGGTCTTCTTATACTCATTTTATTATTTGCTTTCTGGTAGCTCAATGTTTCCATTGCTTCTTTGTCTTCGTGTTTCTGTTTTCTTTATTTTGGTTGGCTTTTGTGGATTTTGTCTCTGGTTCTTATTGTTTTATGTTATATACTTCAGTTCTGAATCTTTGACGTGTTGTTAC
>NW_011888807.1:11702271-11703398 GCF_000151845.1 Pteropus vampyrus
CACTCTTCTCCTTCTATTTGCCTGATAGTCACTTTACTTCTAATTATGTATTTTTTTTGTCATTTCGTTTTAGGTAAGCTGACCTCTTTCAGTATTTCCTGTAGTACAGGCCTCGCCGTGGAGAATTTTCTCAATTTTTGTATGTATGCAAAGGTCTTAATTTCTTCTTCATATCTAAAGGAGAATTTAGCTGGATACATTACTCTAGGCTGGTAGTTCCTTTCACTTAATAGTTTAAATATTTGATTCCATTCCTTTCTGGCTTGTAAGATTTGTGCTGGGAAGTCCGACGATAATCTAGTGGGTTTTCCTTTATGCGTTACCATTTTCTCTGTGGCTGCCCTGAGAATTCTGTTTTTGTTGTTGATTTTTGATAATTTTAATACAATGTGTCTCGGCGAAGGCCTTTTTTGGGTTGAGATAACTGGGTGTTCCATTGACTTCTTGAATTCCAAGCTCCAGCTCATTCCTTAGATTTGGGAAATTCTTGTCAACTATTTGTCTGAAAATGCTTTCTAATCAATAATGCCCATTATTCTTATGTTTCTCCTGATAGTATCAGCTTGTTCTTGAATTTCACTTTCGTTATTTTTCATTCTTCAGTTTCTCTGTTCTTCCTTCTGTTTTCCTTCTTGATTTCTATCTTTCCTCCATTTGGTCAACTCTATTTCCCAAGCTTGCTATTTCATTTTTCTACTCTTGCAGCACGGTTTTTATCTCCAGAAGATCTATTGTTTTTTTGAGGGTTTCAATTTCCTTGCTCTGCTCATCTAGTTCTTTTTTCAATTTCTGAAATTGTTAATATGAACTCACTGAGTATTTTTAGAAGTATCATCTTGAATTCTCTGTCATTTAAGTCGCATATATCTATGTCTGTAAACTTATTTTCTGGAGATTTTTCTTTTTCTATATGAGATGCCTTGTCACCTCGGTCGTTCATGGTGTTTAATGGACTATTTCACCTGAGCATTAATGGAAATATATTGATTTTTTAATCCAGAAAGAAGATTTATTATATAAAGATCTCTTTTTAGCTTGCTGTAAAGAAGGCACTTTTCTTTTGGTTTCCAGTAGGTGGCATCTAAGCCTCTTGGATCTCTGCTTTATATAAAGCCTTAATAATGTCT
>NW_011888807.1:11705352-11709183 GCF_000151845.1 Pteropus vampyrus
CCCTCTAAAGGAGAGGGAGAGACACTCTCCTTAATGTAAATATGTTCTACTTAGGAAGAGAACAGGAATAACTCTATGTTCTATCTCTTTGGAATATAAATAATTGACTCTGGGGGAGAGGAGCAGATAAAATTACTCTCTATTTGTGACCCTTAAAATGTCTCCGTGGCTCAGGTTTAATTTCATTTTGTTATGTGAAAATACAGCTCTGAGAAGTTCAATCTTTCCAAAGTTCTCATTATCTATTTATTCATCTTTTACATTCTTAAGATTGTCCCTTAACTCAAGTTTTAGTAAAATTTTCTCTGCTGTCCCATAGTAATTTTTGTTTTTGTGCCTCGATCTTTTTCACCCATCTTTAGACTGAAATTTCTTTATACTTTATCCTATCCAAATGTCTGTGTACTCTTTTGCCAATTACTAATTCTAATGCTAAAGAGAGAAAATATTATCAAAAATTTACAAACTAATAACCTTTGTATTTGATTATATTTTACAAGCTTTGAGTAAATCGAATTTGCTTTCCCTTATCACAAACTTTTTTTAGATAACATTACCTCTTACTATTATTGTGAATTTATTTTTAAACATTTGTTGTATTACAAGTCATATAGGACTTTCAGTTTAATTGCATAGCTCTGTCACATCTTCATCCAACTATCTCTTGAATATACAATATATTATGAATGCAAGGCATAAGGATAATGATGTTATTGGTCAAAATTAAAGTAATTGCTAAAGCCATGTTTGTGTAGTGTTCTATTTTCACTGTAATTAACATTTTCATCATTGTTAAAGCAAATTGTAGTTTACTTTAAAAGATTAGGATGAGGAGAACATATTTTTAAGATATTTTGTGCAAAGCCATTCTTTTGGTGGGAAATATAGTTTATTAAATTCTTTATTTTAATTTAAGTAATGCAAACTAAAATCTACTCATGCATTAAACATTTTTAGCTTCCTCATATATAGACATTGAGGTTGTCCATAAGATAATGTGAGAACATACAACCACTAGTAGTCATACATAATTAGAGCATTATGCAATTTGAGAGCCTGAAGACATCTTAGTGATTATCTTATCATACAGTCCTACTTTACTGATGTGAAACTGAGTTCTCAAAGAATTTAAGTGATACAGATTAAGAAATGATCTTATGATGATATTCTGAGTATAGCTTATTAAAATAAAGCAGCATTTTCCCTGAAATTACTTATAAGTTTATGGTCCATTAAAATGTCTTGATAGTTGAAGATAGTTATGCATGTAAAGTAGAAAACTTTTATATCTAAAAGAATTCTTTTTTTTTTTTTTCAGTATTTCTATCGAAATATTTCAGCAGAATTAACTGGTTTAAATTTTAGATGTTCAACAATGGATAGTATTCATGTGTTTGGCCATACTGCTCTCCATCCCACCCAAGAATTTTCCTTTTGATAACCAGCCTGGTCAAGGTTAAAAGTTCCAAGCCAGGCCTCAGGACAGTCCTTCACTACCAGACAATTCTTCCATCATTTGTTGCTAGTCTTTAGAATAAATCTGGTATTGTCATTCTCTGTCCTATATTATTTTTATTTTACGGCAACCTTTCCAATATTGTTCACAGTTGTGCATCTGTGTGTTTGTTACTTTTTTGACTTCTGGAGGAATGTCTCCAATTCCTAATGAACTTCATTGCAGGATTTGGTTATGAATTTTTTTCTGACAATCAATGCATACTATCTATTTTAAACAATGTTTTATGTATACTGCATTACTTTACCTTAGAACTTAGGCTGAATTTAAACCTGTGTGCATCTATGTTTGAAAATCCAACTTGTAAATGGCTTCAGAATATATGAAAGTGCTTTCACTATGCTGTACTACAAAGATCATTACCCAACCTGATGCCTTTACCTCATGATTTGCTTTGGTCAATAACCAAACCATTATGTTTTGCTCTTCAGTGACTGCCACAAAGAATCATCTGCTCTCATATGCTTTTCCTACCATCTATTTCTTCCTCTCTTAATATTCTTCTTTTATTTCAATTATTTTTAACTTATAACTCTGTTGAGTCCATAGTTAAGGGCTATTTAATACAATTTGCCCACAAGTCTCCTTAAACTTACTTCAACTTTTCTCTCTCATGCAGTTACCCTGGGTCTACCTATCTTCTGTTCACAAAAATATTCATTCGTTTGATAGAAAGAAATAAAAAAAAAAAACTTTAAAACTGATTGTAGTACAATAAAGATCACAATAATACAAACAATTAATTAAATGAAAGAAAATAAACAAATAAAAAATGAGACAAGGAGTGAGGAGAAAAATACAATAAATATAAGAATAAAGTTAAGACACAAATTGATTCTGAAAAAAAAAAAAAACTATCCATGTGCTATACTATAGATAATCCATGTACTTGTTTCTAACATTTTAACCCCAATTTTAAGAAGAGAACACAATTAGCTACATGATTCATGATCTCCATAAATAAAAACAAGACTGTTCAGAAGCTGACTTTCTCTCACATAGAGACCTGAAATTAATATATTCTTATTCGTCTTCATAAAAAAGAACATTATAATTCAGAAACTAACATTTCTACAACATATTTGTGATTAGTAGAAGTTATGTACAAAAATAATTTTAGTGACATTTCTTTTAAGGCCAATATCATAATATTACTATAAAATTAAGAAAAATAAATTCTAAGAAGAAATCAAAAGAAAACAATTTAGTCAAGAAACTCCAAAAATCTGGTGTAATGCAGAGAAAGATCATAGCATCTAGATGTAGAAAACACATGCCATCTATATCCCTCACTGATGGCAACTCCCTTGTTGATGATATATATCTTTAACTGATTGTTAAATCCTTTTGCCTGGGTTCATATGTGGCCCCAGGGAGCCACTAGCAATCAATTGGGCATGGAATATGAGAAAGAGCCTGGATAGTATCAATTTACTCAAAGAATGGATGTTCTGCATATTCTTCAGGCAGTACTCCATAAATGTCATTTTTCTCTATTGACCTTGTATATGTAATGAGAGGAAGTGACAACTACCTACAGCGCAACTGCTCTATATTGGTTTTTAGTAAGGATTTATAGGTCTTACCAGTTTTATTTGTGGATGGAAATAGCTCTCTTTTTAAAATGTGGTAGCCTAAATGACAAGACATATATATGCCTTACTCACTTCAACATTGTTCCCAAGTTTAATAAGGAAGTACTTTCAATACAATACTTTAAATTTTTCATAAAGTTTTTTGTTTTGTTTTGTTTTGGTAGGGAGGGGTAAGAGGCATTGACTGACAAATTATGCAAGTCATATGTAAATACAAAATGCAAAAATCAATCAAGAATAGCTAAAGGAATTTTAAAGATCAAAGAACAATAGCTTGAGGAATTATATTCTACATATGAAGACCTATAATATAAAGCTATATTAGTTAAGTCAGTAAAATAATTTAAAAATTGATCAGTGGAACAGCATGGAGATTCTAGTACTCATATGTCTATGGTTATTTAATTTATAATAAAGATAATTCTGAAGAGTAGTGAGAAAGGATGGTATTTTCAAAAAATGGTGCTGCATCAATTGATCAACCACATAGAAAAAAACCTTGATCTCAACATCAAAATGTACACAAAAATCATTTTCAGATGGGTGGTGGACTTAAATTAGAAAAGTAAAATATAAAGCTCTTATTAAAAATATAGAATGATATCTACCACACCTAGAGTGACAAATATGTCTTAAACTGGACACTAGCCACAGAAGAAAACAATGATAAGTTAGACTGCATTTAAATTAAGAACTACTCTATTCATTCAAAAATATCAT
>NW_011888807.1:11709233-11730298 GCF_000151845.1 Pteropus vampyrus
ATGTGCTATACTATAGATAATCCATGTACTTGTTTCTAACATTTTAACCCCAATTTTAAGAAGAGAACACAATTAGCTACATGATTCATGATCTCCATAAATAAAAACAAGACTGTTCAGAAGCTGACTTTCTCTCACATAGAGACCTGAAATTAATATATTCTTATTCGTCTTCATAAAAAAGAACATTATAATTCAGAAACTAACATTTCTACAACATATTTGTGATTAGTAGAAGTTATGTACAAAAATAATTTTAGTGACATTTCTTTTAAGGCCAATATCATAATATTACTATAAAATTAAGAAAAATAAATTCTAAGAAGAAATCAAAAGAAAACAATTTAGTCAAGAAACTCCAAAAATCTGGTGTAATGCAGAGAAAGATCATAGCATCTAGATGTAGAAAACACATGCCATCTATATCCCTCACTGATGGCAACTCCCTTGTTGATGATATATATCTTTAACTGATTGTTAAATCCTTTTGCCTGGGTTCATATGTGGCCCCAGGGAGCCACTAGCAATCAATTGGGCATGGAATATGAGAAAGAGCCTGGATAGTATCAATTTACTCAAAGAATGGATGTTCTGCATATTCTTCAGGCAGTACTCCATAAATGTCATTTTTCTCTATTGACCTTGTATATGTAATGAGAGGAAGTGACAACTACCTACAGCGCAACTGCTCTATATTGGTTTTTAGTAAGGATTTATAGGTCTTACCAGTTTTATTTGTGGATGGAAATAGCTCTCTTTTTAAAATGTGGTAGCCTAAATGACAAGACATATATATGCCTTACTCACTTCAACATTGTTCCCAAGTTTAATAAGGAAGTACTTTCAATACAATACTTTAAATTTTTCATAAAGTTTTTTGTTTTGTTTTGTTTTGGTAGGGAGGGGTAAGAGGCATTGACTGACAAATTATGCAAGTCATATGTAAATACAAAATGCAAAAATCAATCAAGAATAGCTAAAGGAATTTTAAAGATCAAAGAACAATAGCTTGAGGAATTATATTCTACATATGAAGACCTATAATATAAAGCTATATTAGTTAAGTCAGTAAAATAATTTAAAAATTGATCAGTGGAACAGCATGGAGATTCTAGTACTCATATGTCTATGGTTATTTAATTTATAATAAAGATAATTCTGAAGAGTAGTGAGAAAGGATGGTATTTTCAAAAAATGGTGCTGCATCAATTGATCAACCACATAGAAAAAAACCTTGATCTCAACATCAAAATGTACACAAAAATCATTTTCAGATGGGTGGTGGACTTAAATTAGAAAAGTAAAATATAAAGCTCTTATTAAAAATATAGAATGATATCTACCACACCTAGACTGACAAATATGTCTTAAACTGGACACTAGCCACAGAAGAAAACAATGATAAGTTAGACTGCATTTAAATTAAGAACTACTCTATTCATTCAAAAATATCATTAAAGAGATGAAAGGTTTAGAGTGGGTGAAAATATTTGTTGTACATATGTCTTATAAAGACACATAACAGAATATATAAAAATTCAATCAAGAAAAGCAGACAATTCAATTCAAAATGTTCAAGAGTTGAACATGCACCTCACAAAATAGGATATCCAAATGAACAATATGTATATTATTCATCAAGAAATTTCTTTATTTATTAAAAGAATTCAAGGCTGGACCTAAGCTATGTCAGGTAAAGTGACTTGGGCACAAATTTTAGGGAAACATTCTGTTTTATAGTCCAGTAAATGTCAAGTATAAATTGATACAACCACTTTAGAAACTATTTTTTCATATCAAGCAATGCATATCCTCTGAGTCAGCAATTCTCCTAGGTATATACCCAAATAAAAAATAGTACTATGTTCAATAAGACAAGTACATTAATATTTATAGGAGCATTGCTTATATTAACCAGGATACCCCAAACTTCTATCAACAAAACAGATAAATAAATTATGGTATATTAATAAAATTATTTCTATAAAGCAATGAGAATTTAGAAGTATAGCTATACACAGGAAGCACAGATACATCTTATAATGTAGAATGATCTAAGCCAGACAGAAAGAAATATATATTGAATTATTATACACATTTCAAAAACAGGTAAAACTATAGTCAGGATATTGGTCACCCTTGAAAGGAGATATTGCTGAAGTGTGTTCTGGAATGCTGATAATATTCTGTTTATTGATATGAGTGCTGATTACACAGGTCTTTTAACAATGTGGAAATGTATTGATTTATACACTTATCTTTAATATACTTTTTAGTTACATATATGCACTTAAAAGTTTATATTAAATAAAATAAACAAAACTTATTAAAAGCAATTGAATGGGAACTAAACTGAAAGAGTCTCTGAAAGCCTGAAAGTAATAACTACCTACTGTCTCTATATAAAATATCTTGACCAATAAGACTCCATACAACTGGAGGCATTCACATGGCACCAAATAGTCTCATACTTTCTACACACACATTCATAGAATTCCATCTACACTTTTGTCATCAAATTTTTGAACTTGGTCCTTCAAAGTACCTAATCATGCTAAGCTGACCAAAAAATAATCAAGCAAATCAGTAGTATATATTATTCGATCATAATCATTATGCTTTTTCTTTAATTACCTACTTTGTTGTCTTAATGTCCAAATTAAAAAAAAAAATCACAGTCAGATGTTTAAAATGGTAAGGAATAAAACAATGTATGTGAATTTTACTCTAAAATATATGAACAATAGGTTTATGCCAAAAATACAAGGACTACGGAAAAATGGACATGTCGGTGTAAGACCAATTTCTTTCTACACAATATAACAGAAAACAAGCATCTAGTACTTCCCATAATAGTCAATTCAGAAATGTCCTATGATTACTCATATTTAGAAAAAATCAATTTAGAATTAGGACTACCATAGGGGAAATAACTGGTCATGAAACAAACAACGTAGTCTGGCATCTCAAAACACTGTCCTTATGATTAACACAATAATTTAAAGTAGACAAATAAGACAAATTTGGGCATTAAAAAAAGAGGAGTCACTAAAGGTTTCTTTTGATGTTACAAGCAAAACCAGCAGAGTTAGGAGTCAGCTAGTCAGAAAACAAAGATTGGAGGGACTGATATTTTGTATAAATTACATAAATCAAAGCATGTGTGTTTAAAAAATTGAAGTCATTTCTGATTTTTCCCCTTAACCTAGTTTCCTGCAATCATTAAGAAATCTGTAAATAAAGTCAGTGTTAAGGAGTTTAAGTTGTTTTATCTCTTCTACTCTACTTGAATTGCTAGGCTTGGGACTGAGACCAGAATATGGGATAGCTCAGTTTCTTAGCAATGCTATTGAGATGAATTGAGTTTGCAGCATTATAACAGCCTACCTGGCTCACAGAATACTTTCCCCCCTTTTTTATGACAACCAAGGAGATTGAATTCATTTGGTAGAAAGGATAGAAAAACACACTATCAAGACAAACACTTGGGCCTTATATTCATCTGTCAGTCAAATAAACCATGAAGTCTTTATCTTGCTGCCAAAATACAAGCCTCCCAAGAGATAGGTAACTTGAACAAAATCAGTGCTCCACAAGAGGCTCTCCATAATTAGAAAATTATCATGCAACTTAGATTTATATATGGGTAAATGTTTTATGTGATGGTTTATGATGCCTATCTTCCAGAAGAAATCATTTTTTGTCTTATCCAAATACCATTTCTCTTTTGTTTTCTGATAATTTATACTATATTATAACTGGCTACAGTGAGTTTTGAAGGTTAGGATTAATTCTGTCTGATGTAGTCTCTTCATATAACCTATAGTCTAGCACAAAGTACATGTAAAATAAATATTTAATCAATACTTTTGAAAACTGAAAAATCTTTTAGTTCGAATAATGTATTATATTCTTATAATGACAATTTCAAAGCAAACCAGTTTTCTTAGTTGCTATTTGTGCTTTTAACATAGAATCTAGTGAACCAATTAGCAAATATTTATGATTAAATTTCCTATGTTAGAAATATAAAATTTATTTTGTTTTTATTTTATTCCAGAAAGGTAGGATACATTTATATTGATACATTAATTTTAACTGCCTTGCACTTAACTAATCACATAGAGATTAATAATTTTTTTCTACTAGAAAACTTTACATGTATCCTAATGTTCATATATGATCATTTCTACTCACATCTCTTATATGTATGATTCTTGACGCAGGTAAATTTTAAATGAAGAAGTGTATTGAATTTTAAGTGTATTGAACAATAGTACCCATAGCTAAAATCCTTCTGCAACAAAATGCCACACCAGAGATCATATCCTAAAACTGCTTTTGACTTTAATAGCTACTACTTGCCATTAGGAAGATTGTCTAAAGCAGTTAGTAGAGACAGAAAGAGGGGTTTATGCAGTTCATGTGATCTGTGTCATTGCTGAGAAGAGGTGCTCATCTTCATATATTTCTATAGTTAGTTCTATTTGACTTGAATTTTCTCCAACCTTTGTAAGCAATGTAGCCTTTCCTTATCCCTTCTGAGAATAGCCTGAAGGGCTTTATCTTTCCTCAATATGTTAGCCTTAGTTGTGGAAAAGCTGCAAAGCCATGACATTCTTAATATTGACGAGACACATCTCTTCTACAATTTTCTGCCTGAGAAATTCTTAACATATCCTATGGGTAAAAAACATAGGAAAATGTGTATGTGAGGAAATGATTTCACTGTTATTTTGTTTTCATATAGATGGAAAATTCTTCTCTACCGGCTCATTTATATTCAGACCATCTCTGGCCAGAATTCTCCGAGCTAATTATTTTGTTCCTGAGTGAACAATAGATATTAGAATTTTTTAGTACTCAGTGAGTGAAGTTTCACAGTTATGGAATATATAACTGACCTACGTTTAATTGTTTTTAATATGTGCTCCATTGCTTCCAAGAGACTAAGTGAGGAGGGAAGGAAAATGGAGTTATCTATAAGTCAGGGAAATATGACAATTCTGGCTTAACACACTGGTGTCCAGTTCATCCATGTTCTAGATGCAAGGTAGACAAAATGAATGTTGTTTTGAAGAGCAAAATTTATTATAAAATGATGGTGACTATCAAGCAGGTAAGCAAACTCCATGTACCTGCTGGTTGTATGAAGGATTGGAGATTATATGAGCCTCAGGTTTTTTGTTTTTATTGTGTTAACACAGGCTGACAGGAAACACAGCCTTCTCAATGAAATGCAGTGAACTGCAGACGCATATGCTAGGGGCAACTCTGTAAAGAGTATGATATCAGCACAATCCATCATTCTAGAAAATATAACTATATAACATCTTTTTTTTAACGGTGGGTCACAAGTAACATCTTTTGTCTTTGTATACATTTTTTTAGTTATATAATTCATAGTGGTAAAGGAAACAACACAATTTACCTGAAAAGGTTAATGGTTTTCTTGGACACCTAATTTGAAAAATTTATCTCCCTGTTTGAAACCATGGTTATAAAGAGTTAGTACAAAAGCTAAAATTATAGCTCAAACGTTCAATAAGCTTCTAAGAGCACTCAGTGCTCAAACAGACTAAGTGTTTTTATGGAGATCAATGGGCTATTCACCCCTCAGTTGCATTTTCTTTTTCTCATGAAGTGGAATGTTGGTATAGTTGCCCATAATATGTAAGACATAAAAAAATACTTGGATAAAATATATATACTGAACAAATCTTTCAACACTGAATGTGTACAGTGGGTATAGGTTGATATAGGTGATTGTAACAGCATAGGGCATATGACATTTCTTATAGCCTGAAAGCCAAGTAAAACAAATTTTAACCCATTACTGCAAATTTCAAAGACATTTAAGAGAGAAGGCTTGCTTTCCTGAAGAAGTCCTTACTTGACAGGAATTCCATTTCTAGTGCATAGTACTCAGCTTTTCAGGCTCAGAAATGTGCTTATTTGTGTCTTCTGAATCAGTCAGTCTCTAGGGGATTAAATCAGACTAACCACACTCATAAGAGTCTAATTTATATGACAACCAAGTGAGACCTAATTATTATTAAATAAAACATATAGCTATCAGGAGAACTGAATACTTCTATTTACTTATCAGCATATTCTTTCCCTATGGGCAAGTTAAATTATAATTATATGATTTCACAGTCAACATGGGAATAAAGCAAGAGCAGTTAATTGAATATTTTATTGCCCAATGTCATCAAGCCCTGAGAGAGGGGAGTATTCATCTCAACACAGAGACAAAGCATCAACTATCAGTTGCTCCTGGGTGAAAACTGGAAAAGGTTCAGATGGACCGCCCCTAACAGTCTTCCAAAGGTATAGAGGTATAAATAAGTTGATAGTATTCAGCATATGTGTTGTTGAGCATATGTTAGATCTGAATATGCATTTTGTTAAATTTAAAATTCTATACTATGTGTTACATTGATAAATATCCCTAGGCCTAGAATAATTCTGAACAGATCTGTGGAAAGTTTCCATTTATGTAGAAGTTTTTGAGTCTTTCAAAACTCCACAGGGCAGCAGTTCTCAGTATTTTTGGTCCCAGGATCCCTTTATATTCATAAAAATTAATAAAAAAACCTCCAAAATTATTCCTTATTTGGATTTGATCAATATTTACTGAATAGAAACTAAAACTGAAATAATATTTACTAATTCATTTTAAAATAATAGTAATAAACCCAAAAATGTACTTAATACATTTTAAAAATAGATCTATTTTTAAAAATATGTATTATTTATATTTTTATAAATATGATTTATATCTGGCTTAATAGAAGACAACTTTATTCATCTTTCTGCTTCTGCCTTCGATCTGTTGATATCACATATCATAGCCATTGAAAAATCATCTGTACAGTCATGAGAGAATAAAAGTGAAAAGGCAAATGATCTCATGCAATTATTATTTAAATGGTTTTGATCTTGGGGACTCATGGAAAAGATCTTCAAGGATCCCCTAAAGATTACAGATCCTCTTTTTAAACCCCTACATATAATTTGCCAACTGCTATAACAATAGTTCTCATTCCTGGCTGCACAATAGAATCATGCAAAACTGTAAAAATACCCAACTCATGATTATATATGGAATACTCTTTGAAAATGTCTACCATAAAGGATTAAAGCTTCTCCAATTGCTATAGTGACACATTTTATTAGGCTGTTGACTCTCTCTTCTCTGACTTTCTCCTCACCTCCTAATCTATCTCCTTAAAACTAAGTAAACCACAGTTTCTTTGCTGATGCCTAATAAATGGCTAAGCCCCATCATTTGCTGTCATTTGGTGAACCAGCCATATACACAATTACAAGATTATTCAACTAAAATCGTTGACTGGTAAAACCAAGGAGGTCAGCATTCTAAAAGGACAAACAAGAGATAAATAACTGGGTTTATGTCAAGAGAGTATAAACAGGGTAGAAATCAGATGAGAAAAAAAGAAAATTCTAAGAGAATTGCTGAATCAATAGAAATTCCTTAAGCTCTGGACACTTAGGAGAGAAGAAAACCCATTGAAGTTGTCAACAGGTTTTAAGCATTGCATAATGGTATTGAGCCCCATTCCCACATTCTGGGTTCAGCATTGTCATGTTCATGTTAGTTGATACTGATTTAGCTTAGTCTCTGTCAAACCAAGCTTTAAAAAAGCAGTCATGTCTCTTTTTCCCCTCAACGTCCAGTTTTTTTTATATAAAACTAACCTCAGATTTCTTATGTGAGTTCACATTCTTATATGTTTTATTCTTATTTACGTTTTTACATTTCTTGTAATTCTATTTTCTTAGAAATATGATTAAAATTTTGCCTCTCACCTAGGTAAATACTAAAAAATATATGGTGCCAACTAGTTAACCACCTAAGCCATTTGTCACTATGCACTTCTTAGCAATACTTTGACTAAATTTTGAGGTGTCTCATTGCCATGTCTTCCCTTGTTGATTATCCCAGACTTGTCATTGTTCTACTGATAACATATAAAGGACCTGGAGATGGAACTTTCTCAGGAGAAGTATCAATGTACCCTGCCACCTAGTTTCAAGTTCAGTCCCTCCTTGTTCATTCTATGTAATGGGGTCATATTCAGCAGAGTCCCAAGATAGGCTCCAGATGGAGGGTGTAGCATTGGCTTACTAATTCATTGATAATTTTTCTTTCTAGTATGATGAACAGACAGAGATATTTGAAACATTTCATCTAGAATAAGAAGTTAGCTTTAAATATTCTGTTATATTATCTTAGCATCTATCAGAGCTCTAAGTAATATAATAGTAAAGTTATGAAAGAAACAACAGTCCTTCTCAGGTCACTTATATTTCAGAGGATGTTGTGCTTCAATATTTGTGTTTCTGACATTTAAAGTCTCTGTAGTCATATTCTACTAGTCGAGGCCTCCTGCTTCCCATTTACTGTCCCAATGTCTCTGGAAATGATTTATAACATAATTCGTCTCATGATTTCTCTCCAAAAATAATTTACTCATAAAACTGGATTAACATTAATTCATCATCAGGAATGATTCTGATTGATACATAATATAAAAAAATAAGAATTGATTTTTTAATTTGTAATTCATGATGCAAATTCATGATTTTCAAAATGGTGCTTTGCTGGATGATATGAAGTAACATTAAGCACGAGGGGTCTGTACCAGAATTCCTCAGACACTCTATATTTAAGGTTGTTTATTTTGCAGTGTAGGAATTTCTTCCATATTTTACAATTAAATTACTATTTTTATGCTTTAAGTCCTATTTGGCAATAAAACAAAAGTATATGCTTTCTATTATAAATTTTCTTTCCTAATTTATTTTTGATGTAAAAACATTCCGTAGAGAGATTTTCATCTGCATTACATGTGAGTACAGTTACTATAAATTGATTAGTTAGGTTGAATACAATCTAACAAATTCTACCATATAATAGAATTTTTCTAGTGCTGATTTCCTAGGAATGTTTGAATAAATCAATATTTTCCACTTTTGAGCTGCAGGAGAAGTCTCTGAGTGTGTAGTTGACTTTTTTTGTTTCCGGCCTCATGGCTTTCATGAACCATTCATAGCAGCATCCAGTTTTCTTCCAGGATATCATCTCTCCCACTTCACATACCCTGTAGGTAGTGGGAAAGTAAAGCAGGCATTTGTTTCCACCCACCATAGAAGTTAAAGGAATACCTGGAAGCTTCTGTCATCAGATTCCTTCTCTAAATATCAAATTCCAGTTCAGTTTTAAGAATTCCAGTGGTAGTTTTTTGGTGACTGGACTTCAGTATGATGGCCTTCATTCTTGTCTATTCCAAGCTTGGTTCTTAGTTTTTGTTTGTTTTGTTTTGTTTTGTTTTAATTAGTTGTTGTTAATCTTGTACACAATCTTAGCCTTCCAAAAAAATTCAGTTTCTTTTAGTCGTGATTATTCTCTGTTACTTGCAACCAAAGTACCCTGAATGGCATAGTGGAACAATCAAGAACAAAGTTTTTGGATTGTTAAGTTTTATTTCTTTTTTATTTTGAGTCTACTTCAGAAAGAAAGAAAATAATTAAAGGCCAGTGTGTTTAAATTGTTTGATAAAAGTGTATAATTTTTTTCCCTATCTTCTTAGTGTTTTAGCAGAGGCTCAAAATTTAAAAGAATACAGTAATTTCCAGGTACATACATAGAGCAAGATGCTAAATCATCTATGCAGCCTGTGCCAAGTACTGTGGAGGTGACTCTGCATTACTTAGCGCTCACCTCCAGGCTTTATACATGAGAGTTAAAAACTTGGAGAGTGGGGGTTATTTTGGAGAGAATTGTCAGTATTTTGTGAATTGAACATACACACACACAACTGTGGTAATTTTTTTCCTATCACGTCAGGTAAAGTGAAGCTTTAGAAGCAATTCTTATAGAGGTTAATAAATGCTTTCTGAAATTTGGGGATGACAGTAAGACTGACTATATATGTATATATATGTGTATATATATGTGTTTGTGTGTGTGTGTGTATATATATATATACATATGTGTGTGTGTGTGTGTGTGTGTGTGTGTGTGTATGAAAAGGGAGAGCAAATAAATTGGAAATGTTATATTTATATATATCTAGGAATTGGAGTTGGGCAAATAACTATTCTGCATCCATTTTAGGGAACACTGTTTACTTATAAAAATGATGGTACATTTAGTCTACAGCCATGCCACCCTGAACGTGCCTGATCTCGTCTGATCTTGGAAGCTAAGCAGGGTTGAGCTTGATTAGTACTTGGATAGGAGACAACCTAGGAATACCAGGTGCTGTAGGCATTAAAAAAATGTTGGCACATTTATTCATACAGAAATATTCATAAATATTTGTAAGTAAAAATCAACAATCAACTATGTTTGCTGTATTTTCATATGTATACAAATAATTTTTATAGCCAAATAGTGGAGGAACTAGACAAAAGTAGGAGTACAAGTTATCTCAATGATTTATTCTCCAGATAATTATTCTTTTTTTATATTTTGCTTACCAAAAGTTTTAACTTTTCTATATAATACAGTTTATGTGTAAAAATATATATGTTTATTTTTCAAGGTAGTTGGCATTTTTTAAATAGTCAGTATGGCAACAGCCCCAAAGTGTGTTAGTAAAAACAGAGGAACAATTGAAGGTTTTTGAACACTAATTTGAAACATTGATTTCGAGGAATAAAATCATATTTATGGTGCTTGTGAAGATTTGGAGTTAAACAGTCTAGGCTCGGTTTACGGTTCTCAGTTTCTAATGGTATATTCCTGAGCCAGTGTCTTAACCTGTCTGGATCCTAGATTCCTTATCTGTTGAATGAACATGTTAAGGATGGGCACCTGACAGAACTGGGGTGCATTAAGTGAAGCAAAGTTCATAAAGTGTTAGTCTAGCGTCCTTGATAAGATCATCTAATATTGTGATGACAGCGATTATGATGCTTTAATGATGCTCACCATGTTTGTCTTATGAGAACACAGTGATCTAGATCCCCAGTGCAATTCCAAGAGATAATTTGAGTTCCTACTACCTCTCCAGGGTTCAAAACATTTACTGTTGCAATCACTTGGCATAGTGTTCATCATCTGAAGTGCTCCATGACAATTCCCAGAATATCACTTTAAAGTACTTGCAGTGAAGAACAAACAGAATGGATCTAAACTTTTTCAGAGTTGGATTAGTTTTATAGTTCTTCATGTTGTTCTCATTAACCAGAGTTATGTTAATTGTTGTATTAGAAGAAAGACTTCTGTGAATCATTGAGCAAACTGTTTTGTTTTTCTCTTTTTTAATTACATGTCTCCTGTGTTTCTTTAATAATTTAATGTAGGGTATATGTTTCTGTGAATGAAAATACATCCTTCAGAATTTCTCAAACTTATTTTTTTTAAAGAACTATTTGAAAGAGTATGGAAATCATTAACATAGGGTTTCTCTTAAATGTTTTAGAACTTTTATTATTTATAAAAATAACTACCTGGAACTTCTAAGGATGTAATGACATCTTAAATAATTGAATTACTGAGTAATTTTTAAATATATTTGAAGATATAAAGGTAATGTTGAAAATGCTAACTTGGAACCAGATCCTTAATGTCCTCAAAAGAGAAACAATAAAATGATGGAAATAAAGTCAATACTAAATTAATGCCTATAAATGCCTTAAACAAATTCTATAATAAACACAAAATAATCAGGTTATTTATTCCATTAAAATATATGTTTGATAGTTATTTTTATGTTTTTAATTTTTATTTTTCAATTAGAATTGACCTGCAATATTATTTTATATTAGCTTCAGGTGTACAGCATAGTGGTTAGGCACATATAATTTACAAAGTGATCTCCTCAATTACTCTAGTACCCACCTGGCCCTATACATAGTTATTGCAATATAATTGACTGTATTCCCTATGCTGTACTTTGTATCCCTGTAACTATTTTGTAACTACAATTTCTACTTCTTAATCCCTTCACCATTTTTTATCTAGTCCCCCAACACCTCTCCTATCTGGCAACAATCAATTTATTTTGTTCTTTATATTCCACATATAGTGAAATTATGTGGTATTTGTCTTTCTCTGTCTGACTTATTTCACTTAACACAATGCCCTCAAGGTCCATGAATGTCATTGGAAATGGCGAGATTTTAGTTTTTGATTTTATGGCTGAGTAATATTCCACCGTGTGTGTGTGTGTGTGTGTGTGTGTGTGTGTGTGTGTGTGTGTACTTTTTTATTCAATCATCTATTGATGAGATTGATGAGCAGTTAGGTTACTGCCATATCTTGTCTACTGTAAGTAGGGCTATAGTAAACATAGGGGTGAATATATCTGTTGAAATTAATGTTTTGGATTTATTCATACAAACACACAGAAGTACAATTGCTAGATCATAAGGTAGTTTTATTCTTAATTTCTCGAGGAAACTCGAAACTGTTTTTCATAGTGTCTGTACCAATTTGCAATCCCACCAACAGTGCACAAGGGTTCCCTTTTCAAAACATCCTCACAAACACTTGTTGTTGTTTTTATTTATCGATGATAGCTATTCTGATAAATATGAGGTGATATCTCATTGTGATTTTAATTTGCATGTCTCTAATGATTAGTGACATTGAGCATCTTTTCAAAAGTCTGTTGGCCCTCTGCATTTCCTTTTGGAGAAATGCCTATTCATATTCTTTGCTCATTTTTTAATTGGAATGTTCATTTTTTGGTGTTGAGTATTATAAGTTCTCTTTAAATTTTGGATAGTAACCAACTTAGTAGATTCTTTTAGTTTTGTTGATGGTTTCCTTTGCTAAGCAGAAAAATTTTGGTTTGATATAGTTTCATTTGTTTATTTTTTCTTTTGTTTTCTTTTCTTGAGAAAAATATATATATATTAAAAATATTACTGAAAGCAACGTCAGAGAGTTTTCTGCCTATGTCTTCTCCTAGGAGTTTAATGATTTCATGTCTTTAAGTCTAATCATTTTGAGTTGTTTCTTGCATACAGTGTAGAAGGATGGTCCATTTTCATTATTTTGCATGTATCTGTCCAGTTTTCCCAACATCATGTATTGAAGAGACTATCTTTACTCTGTTGTATATTCTTGCCTCCTTTATTGTAGATTAAATAACCATATAGATATGGATTTATTTCTAGTCTCTTTATTCTGTTTTATCTATCTATGTCTCTGTTTTTATGCCAGTACCATACTGTTTTAATTACTATAGCCTTGTAGTATAGTTTGATATCAGGTAGCATGATATCTCCCATTTTGTTCTTTTTCTCAAAATTGCTGTGGTTATTTGGTGTCTTTGATGGTTTCATATAAATTTTAAAATTATCAATTCTAGTTCTGTAAAAAATGTCATTGGTATTTTGGTAAGAATTGCATTGGAACTGTAGATTACTTTGGGTAGCATAGACATTTTAACAATGTTAATTCTTATCCATGAGCACATTATATATTTCCATTTATCTGTATCTTCTTCAACTTTTTTCTTCAACAACATGCAATTTTCTGAGTAGAGGTCTTTCACTTCTTTTGTTAAATTTATTACTAGGTATTTTATTGTTTTTGATGCAATGGTAAATTGAATTGTTTTTTTAACAACTTTTTCTGGTAGTTCATTATTGACATATAGAAATGTAATTTCTGAATATTAATTTTGTATCCTGTTACTTTACTGAATTCATTTATCTGTTCTAATAGTTTTTGTGGAATCTTTAGAGTTCTCTATGTACAGTATCATATCATCTGCAAATAATGATTGCTGTGGCTAAGACTTCTAATACTATGTTGAATAAAAGTGGTGAAAGTGGACATTTTTATTTCATTCCTGATCTTAAAAAAAATGCTTTTAGCTTTTCCCCATTGAGTATGATATTAGCTGATGGTTTGTCATATATGGCCTTTTTTATGTTGAGGTATGTTCTTTCTATTCCCACTTTGCTGAGAGTTTTTATCATAAATGGATGCTGGATTTGGAAAACATTTTCTTCAACATCTATTGATATGATCTTACAATTTATATTCTTCAATTTGTTAATGTAGTATATCACATTGATTGTTTTGTGGAGTTGAATCAATCTTGCATCCCAGGTGTTAATCTCACTTGATCATGATATATAATCTTTCAATATATTGTGGAATTCAGTTTGCTAATATTTAGTTGAGAATTTTTGCATCTGTGTTTATCAAGAATTTCAGTATATATATTAATGTCTTTATCTGGTTTGGGAATCAAGATAATGGTAGCTTCGTAGAATGAGCTTAGGCGCTTTCCCTTCTCTAATATTTTTAAATAGTCTGAGAAGAAGAGGTGTTAATTCTTCTTTGAATATTTGTTAAAAATTCATCTGTGAAGCCATCCAGGCTAGGACTTTTGTTTTTTGGGAGTTTTTTGATTACTAATTCAATTTCATTAATAGTAATTGTTCATTTAAATTTTCCGTTTCTTTATGACTCAATCTTGGAAGATTGTTTTTTCTAGGAATGTATCCTTTTCTTCCAAATTGTTCAATTTGTTTGCATATAATTGCTCATAGTATTTTCTTATAACACTTTGTATTTCTCTGGAGTCAATTGTTACTTCTCTTTCGTTTCCGATTTTATTTTGGGGTCCTATTTCTTTTTTGTTGTTCATGAATCTGGTTAAAGGTTTGTCAATTTTGTTTATCTTTTAGAACCAGCTCTTTGTTTTGTTGATCTTTTGTATTGTGTTTTAGACTCTGTTTATCTCTGCTCTGATTTTTATTATTTTCTTCTTTCTATTCACTTGGGCTTTGTTAGCTGTTATTTTTTCTAGTTCCTTTAGGTATGAGATTAGATTATTTATTTAAGATGTTTCTTATTCCTTGAGGTAGACTTGCATTTCTATGAATTTCCCTCTTAGGAAGGACTGCTTTCTCTGTGCCCCATAGGTTTTGTCATTCTGTTTTCATTTTCATTTATCTCAAGGTATCTTTTGATTTTTTCCTTGATCTCATTATTAACCTATTCATTGTTTAGTACTATGTTATTTAGCCTCCATATGTTTGTGCATTTTTCAATTTTTTCCTTGTAACTGATTCCTAATTTCATAGCATTGTTGTTGAATAAGACTCTACATGATTTCAATCTTCTTAAATTTACTGAGACTTGTTTTGTGGCGTACATGTGGTTTATCTTGGAAAGTTTCCACATGCACTTGAGCAGAATGTGTATTCTACTGCTTTGGGTAGAAATGCTCTAAAAATATCAATTAAGTCCATCTGGTCTAGTGTACTGTTTAAGGCCACTGTTTTCTCATTGATTTTCTGTCTGGAAGAACTGGCCATTGGTATCAATGAGATGTTAAAGTCCCCTACTATGACTATATTATTGTCAATCACTTCCTTTATGTCTGTCAGTCAATTTTTGTTCCTATGTGGGATGTATAAATATTTACTAGGGTTATATTTTTTTGAACTGATCCTTTATCATTATGTAATGTCCTTCTTTGTCTTTTATAATAGCCTCTGTTTTAAAGCCAATTTTGTCTAATGTAAGTATTGCTACCCCAGCTTTTAAAATTTCCATTTGCATAAAATATCTTTTTCCATTCCTTTACATTTATCTGTGTGCGTTGCTCTATCTGAAGTGCGTCTCTTGTAGACAGCATATGTATGGGTTTGATTTCTTATCCATTCTGCTACCCTATGTCTTTTGAATGGAGCATTTTATCCACTTACACTTAAAGTGATTATTGATAGGTGCAATGTTATTGCCATTTTATTATTCATAGTTATGTTATTTTTTTCCCTTTCCTTTCTTCTTCTTAACGAAGTCTCTTCAATGTTTCTTGTAATACTGTCTTGATAGTGGTGAAATCTTTTAGCTTTTTTTTCTATGGGAATCTCTTCATCTCATCTTCAATTTTAATTGATAGCCTCGCTGGGTAAAGTAGTCTTGGTTCTAGTCTTGTTTATCATAACTTTAAATATTTTCTGCCATTCCTTTCTGGTCTTCAAAGTTTTCTTGAGAAATCAGCTGACAGTCTTAAGGGAGTACCCTTATAAGTAACTAGCTGCCTTGCACTTGCTGCTTTTAGCATTCTCCCTTCGTCTTTAGCCTTTGCCTTTTTAATTATAATGTGTCTTGGTGTGGATCTGTTTGAGTTCACCTTGTTTGGGACTCTCTGCACTTCATTGACTTGTATGTTTACTTCCTTCACCAAGTTAGGTAAGTTTTCAGTCAATTTTCCTCAAATAGGTTCTCAATCCCTTGATTTCTCTCTTCTTTTTATGGAACTCCTATGAAGTGAATGTCGTTACACTTGATGTTGTTCCAGAGTTCCTTTAAACTATCCTCATTTTTTAAATTCTTTTTTCTTTTTACCATTACAATTGAGTGTTTTCTGGTACTTCATCTTACAAATCATTAATTTGATCCTCTGCTTCATCCAATCTACTATTAATTCCTTCTAGTGTATTCTTCATTTTGGTTATGATATTCTTCATTTCTGACTTGTCCTTTTTTATGATTTCTATGTCCTTTTATATGCTTACTATTTCTTTGTTGAAGTTCTCACTTAGCTGATCTATTCTTTTCCTAAGTTCATTGAGCATCCTTATACCCAATGTTTTGGACTCTGCATCTGGTAGGCTGCTTGTCTTCATTTGTTTAGTTCTTTTTCTGGAGCTTTGTTCTGTTCTTTCATTTGGGGCATTTTTCTTTGTCTCCTCATTTTAGCTGCCTCTTGTGTTTGTTTCTATGTATTAGGTAGGGCTCATATGTCTCCCAGTCTTACTAGAGAGGTCTTATGTAGTAGATGTGCTGTGGGGCCAGTGGGACAGTCTTCCCTGGTCATCTGCACCAGGTGCTCAAAGAGTAACACTTGTGTAGCTGTGTGTACTCTCTTGTTGCAGTCGAGTCTGATTGTTGACACGTCAGTGAATGGAATCGACTCGCTAACTGACTGGCTGTGAGGACTGGTTATGTCCACAATGTACAAGCTGCTGTGTAGTGGCTGATCATATAAAATGGGGTTCACCCCAGTGGGTTCTCATGCCTGTTGAGACCACTCTTTGGGTATTCCTCTTGTGGGCTAATCAGGTGGCGCTCTATTGAGGTTCATGCCAGCCTCCCGGTGTATTTGCTCTGGAGCCCATTGAGAGGGGCTCCTGTGCAGACCATAGTCAGCCACTGCTTATGACCATCTCGGGGCTACCTGATAGAAGCTACAAAGCTCTCTGTGTTTGTTTGCTGCCTGAGCTGGACCTGAAGTTATGTGAGAGAGTCCATGTGGTGAACTGAGGCTGACTACACCAGTACCGGGCCTGAGGTAGCTCAGCAAAATGACCAGAGCACCTCCAGGCCTGAGATGCCTGCCAGCTGCTGGTAAGGCTCGGCAGCTGAATGAGCCTTGGGAGTACCAGAGTTATTGAGGCAGGGTCTCAGAGAGTCACCAAGGTGGGGCAAGTGATATTCTCCAGGTTCATGTAGATTTAAATTTGTTGCCAGTGCTAAGCCTATGGCCACTTGCAAAAGTCTCAGCTCACACTGAAGCAAACTGCTGCCCATCTATGGCCTACAGATACCCAAGATTTGGCCAAGAAATGCTGCAGCTAGGGCTGAGATGGTAGCCTGCCACTGAAAGTGTCTCCCAAGATGCACAAACTGAGTCCTGTTGATTGCTGCTGAAGGAACATCCTACTGAGAGTGCAGGATACACCTAATGCCCAGTAAACACCCAAATTTGCCACCGCCAGACAATTTGAGAGTTCAGTGGGGTGGAGTCTCAGGGAGTCACCAGAGTAGAGCAAGTGTATGTCACCAGGCCAATAAAGATTCAGTTTTGGCCATGTGAGGGGAAGATTCAACACAGTCACGATGGCACTTGCCTGCAGGCTGCACAGGAGGAGGACTCAACAAAGAAATAATGGTGGCGCTCACTCCAGACTTCTCCCTAAGGCCACACAACTCAGTATCTTTAGCACCTCCTGAGCTGTTGCCCCTTCATGGAAGCCCAGGATGATTACCTGAGAGTAAGTGAATCTGTGCACAGGATCTTTAAGGGAACATCCAGATTTCCAGCTGCCTCCTGTCTCACATGGACAGCCCAAATTCCCACTGATTTTCAGAGCCAGATTTTATGAGAACTCCTTTTTCTGGTACTGGAACCCTGGGAGCCTCCGGGCTGGGCCTGGGGCCCCTCTCTTCTCAGTAGCATGCCATCCATATCCAAGATATCTCTCCTGATGCTCAACTGCCACATGCGGGTGTGGAGCCAGCCCATTTTGCATCTTTGCCCTTCTTATCAGTCTCATTGTGGTCTGTTTATTTCCCCAGTTATAGGAGTTATATTTGGCTAACCTTCAAATTGTTTTCCAGATTGATTGTCTCATAATTTAGTTGCAATTTTAATATGGTCATGAGAGTAGGAGAGCACAGCATTTACCTACCCCGCTATCTTCTCTGTTAGATAGGTTTTAAAGAATTGGTTGGTCTTAAATAACTAATTGCTTAATATTATCTATTTTAAAAAAAATGTGACTACAGCTAAACGTATGACATAATTTATTTTGAGCCTTTCAATTTTCTCAACTAGAGACTTAAAATTACTCTTAATTTTTTTAAAAAAACCAAAAAACAAAAAAAAACACCCTAATTTAAAGTCTTTCTAAAATCTTATTTGGCTCCTTTCAGTTTCTAAACTATATTGATTTGTTTTATATTTCCTTATTGAAACAAATCATCTTGTTAATGTTTTCCATTTATTTATGAGAATCTGTTGATTCGTATTTAGTTTGCAGTTTTTCCCTGGATGCAAACAGCAAGGGCACCAGTTAGGTCAGTGTTTTCTGGAAATAGGCGATTCTTCATGAAAACTGGAACAAAACCAGCTGAGCTCAATAAAAAAACACCACTGGCTCTGGCCTCTGTCTCAGGCTACATTCAAAATTACCCTAAATTACAATAACCATAAACTTAAGTTACTGTCATTTGAAAAGAGATAGAGGTGATTTTATAGACAATTTGAGAGTTCAGTGGGGTGGAGTCTCAGGGAGACTGAAACACAGTTTGTCTGAAAAAAATATATTTATACATAAAAATTCTAGACATACAATAAAAATACTTTGCCACTTTGTGTTATTCCTAAAGAGTAAGGATACATGCTACTAACAGGATACAAATAATTTTCATCAATAATCAATAGGCCTGATCGGACATTTTACATGCAAACACTAAAAAGTCACAATCAGGCATTTCATATAGACATTTCAAAAAACAGTATGTTCTTCATACACAAACTAGAAAATTTTATTATATTCATCTTTTATTCTCCAAGTTTTTGATATTTCCTCTTCTAATATTTTACTAAATTTTAAACCTACTCTAGGTACTTTTAAAGATTTTAACTTTCTTCAGTTATAAAATATTTCAAACATACTGAAAAGTACAGAAAATATTCTAATGGACATATGTATATTTCCCACACAAATTTAACTACCTTCATATTTTATGACAATTGTTCCAAATAGTTTTTAAACAAGCAAAACATTAATGATATAAAAAGAGTTCAATTCTATTTCCTCCCATTTCCTTCATTCCACACATAGTTTTAAATACTTCATTGCTGGGTATTATCCTGGATGCAAAGAATTCACAACAGTGAATACGGGCCAAGTCCCAGTTCCCATGTGACTCTCTCATGTCTTACTAAGAGAGACAGATAATATATAATGAAGTATAATTATATATCAAATACTGTTGATTGCTATGACAAAAGGTATAGTAAAATAAAAAAATTAGATTTTGAAAGTGAATTTCTTAAAGGAGAATTTATTTTTATTTACCTACTTTTCCACATGTGACTTGAGATTATTAATGACTACTAAAATATTGCAGTTTCAAAGTATGATATTTTTCAACAAATCTTTAATTGGTCACTCCTTTCTAGTGAAAAATGTCCGTGGTCAAGATATAAGCTTAGATAATCTTGTTTTTTAATACACTCTATTTTTAGAGCAATTTTATGTTCACAGCAAAATTGAGCAGGAATTACAGCATTACCATTCTCCCCTCCACACCATTTATCTGCACCTCTCCGACTATCAACATTTTCACCAGAGACTTACTACATTTGTTACAAATGATACACATACTTTTATAAATCATTATCACCCAAGTCTAGTATACATTAGGGTTCCCTACATTAGGACATGGTGTTATACATTTTATGGATTTTGACATATGTACAATGACATGTATCCACAATTATAGTATCATGCAGAATAGTTTTGCTAAAAATGCTCTCTCACCCTTCCCCCATGAAAACCACTGAACTTTTACTGTCTTCATAATTTAGCCTTTTCTAGAATGTCGTAAAGTTGAAATTATGCAGTACAGTTGTCCTTTATCTGCAGTTTCCCTTTCCTAGGTTTTTGTTATCCTCAGTCAACACATTATAAAAATATTCAATGAGAAGTTCCAGAAATAAAATATTCAATAGTTGTAAATTACATACCATTCAGAATACTGTGATGAAATCTTGCGCTATCTACTCTGGACATGAATCACTACTTTGTCTGGCATCTACCAGCTGTAGATGGTTCCTGCTCGTTAATCACTTAGTAGCCATCTTGGTTATGAGATTGACTACCTCAGTCTCACCATACTTGTTTAAGCAACCCTTATTTTACTTACTAATGACCCTAAAGACTAAGAGTAGTGATGCTGGCAATTTGGATACACAAAAGAGAGGCCATAACCTCTTTCTTGAAGTAAAAAGGTGAAATCTCTTGATTTAATAAGGAAAGAAAAAATGTATGCTGAAGTTGCTAAGATCTATGGAAAGAATGAATCTTTATCTTTGAAATTGTAAAGAAAAAAAAGAAATTTGTGCTAGCTTTACTATCTCATGTGCTGAAAAAGTTATAGCCACAGTGCTGATAACTGCTTAAGATGGAAAAGACATTACTTTATGAGTGGAAAACATAAACAGAAAGAGCCACATTAACATAAGGTTTATTACATTATATTGTTATAATTGTTCTATTTTATTATTAGTTATAGTTGTTAATCTCTTACTGTGACTAAT
>NW_011888807.1:11731408-11736430 GCF_000151845.1 Pteropus vampyrus
GATTTCTCTTTTTGCATGTAGAAGTCCATTTGTTCTAGCACTATTGCTGAAAATACTAGTGTGTGCGTGTAGGTGTGTGTGTGTATTTATGTACGTGTGTGTATATACACTTATACACATATACACATATACACACACATACATACTGATAGAGAGAGAGAGAGAGAGAAGGAACCTTTACTCCATTGTCAAAAATCAGTTGACTATATTTGTGAGGATCAATTATTTTTAATTCTGGATATATTCTGAAAATACTGCAAAAGAGATGCATTGAATGTCAAAAGATGGAATGTGAGAGAGGAAGCAAGAGTGACACTGCAAATTTTGGTCAAGAGGATTTTAAGGAAGAATAAGTTTAGTGAAAATGTGAAGTCCTATTTTGCCTGTTAAGTTTAATAGTTTATTGGAAATCCAAGTGGAAGTGTTAAGTAAGCATTTGGTATGACTGTCAACATGAAGATACAAATTGTAGAGTCACCAGCATATAGATTATATTTAAAACTGATTAAGAGTCTGACTCCACCAATCCATAATTTAAAAGAAATAAACAGTGACCCCATCAACAGTTCTTCAAGTTTGAAAAATAGCACCTTCATAGACTAACAACTTACTATCAATCTATTATAATGCCATAGAGTAGTTATATATACCCAGCAGAATGCAGATTTCTAATTAAGCATATCCTATATCTGTGTCCTTATTCTTCAATCTTTATAACATAGCTTCACATTCCATTTTCTCCTATCTGTGATTTTCTACTTATCTCTGTTTTATCATTTCTGTGATTCTTAAGAAAGACTAGAAGCAGAGGTATTATTTGGAGAGATAACATGAAGGCCAAATTAAAATCAATATTAGAGATAGAATTGAGTTATAGATTCAAGAAATATTTTTAAAACAAAATTGAAAAATCAGTTTGAATTAGTTTTCTAAAACTGCTATAACAAAGTATCATAAACTAGAGATATAAAGCATAAATTTATTATTTTACTTTTTTGGAGGCAAAAAGTCTGAAATCAAGGTGTCATCAAGACCATACCATCTCTAAAAGCTCTAGGGAAAATTCTCCCATGACTCTTCCTACGTTTTGATGGTTACTGGCAATCTTTAGCTTTCCATATATCATAACAGTATTATTCTAATCTCTGCTTCTTTGTTCATATGGCCTTCATCTCTTTCTGTGTGTCTTTTATATCTCTGGATCTTTGGATTTTAGGCCTGCTCTTATCCAGTATAACCACATTTTTACTTAACTAGATCTGCAAAGACTATTTCCAAGTAAGGTCACATTTACAACTACTAGGAATTAGGATTTTGATCTGTCTTTTAAGGCAACACAGTTCAAGCCACAAAACAGTTGAATGTGGGAAGTAGGATGGAAAGGGAAGAGTCATGTGTTATTCTCTGGATTCTGCCTAAATGGTGAGCTAATTTGGGCGAGGGTTGGACAGGAGGAAAAATAATTCTAAGTTTGAGTGCCTATTGGAAGTTCAGACTCAAGAGATGGCTGTATATATTTGAAGCTTGGTAGAATTCTGAACAGTATATAGAGTCATCCACATATAGGTAGTTACGTAAACATAAAAGTTAATAAACAAATGAGATAATCATAGCTAACTATAGTAAGCACTTACTTTGTGCCAGCCACTGTACTGAACACTTAGTGTGAATTAACCAATGTAATCCTTATAAGAACCTTATAAATTTGCTACAATTATTATTCTCATTTTACAGGTTTGGAAATTGAGTCACAGAGAGATTAAATAACTTGCTTAAGCTAGTAAATTGCTGAGGCAGGATTTCATTCCAGACTGAGTAGAGAGCCCATATGAATAACAACTTCTTTAGATATCTCCTGCTGTGTGTCGAAAGAGAGCAACAAGAAACAGAGAGATAGATACCAATATATGGAGTCATTGAAGAAATGATAGCTGCTTACCCTGGAGCTAAGATTATCCTACTCTGAGGAGTTTTTCCTGTTCTCCATAACTTTAGAGGATAGAATTATGGCTGATAGGTGACAGTGAAGAAAGTCTAACACACAATTAGAGCTATCTAAAATGAAATGTCAAATTTTAAGGCAAAATGATGTCTTTCTCCTTAAGCTTCTGAATATTCGGAAGTCTTTTAAAGGATGTTACAATATTGGAATGATGCTAGAAAAACTTTTGAAGGAAGTTATAAAGGGATGCAAGAGTACATAGCCATTAAGATGCATTCCAACGACAAGATTTTGTGAGCTCTTGTTTTATTTAAGAATAACAATAAAAATAATTATTGAATAAATAGGTACAATATGAAATATAAAATTATAGTTTTAAATTAATATGTTTATGCATAGAAAAAGTTATAGCAAATGTAAAGTTACCTCTGAGTTGTGAAATTACATTTGATTGAAAATCAAATTTTCAATCTTTATACAAATTAGATACATTTTGAAAACAGATTTTAAGAACTTATACTCAAGAAAAAATACAGATTGCTATGAATACAAGATTCAAAAAATTGTTCCAACATGAAAATAAGAATATATTGACACAGTTGCATTTACAAAGCATTCGATAGAGCCTACTTATAGAGAACTATGAGGCCGTGGCATTTTTTAGACCTGTTGCAACTCCAAGTTCTGAAACTGATGAATATGTGAGAAATATTTATCTGATTTTTTTTTTTTTTATCATATACACTGTTATTGCTTAGAGAGCAGTGGTGACTTCCTTTTTTAAAAATATATTTTGTAGTAGAAAATGTTTATTTAAACTCACATATTTCAGTAAGGAACTGATGTTAGATCCAGGATTTCTAGACTACAGAATATAATTAAGAAATATTTTTTTTAAAAAAAGACTAGAATAGAAAGTCTTTTTGAAACTGCAATGTGTGTGCAGAAACCATCCTGAACTATGAAATGGAATATAATCAGATTTTACTAGAATAGATACAATTCAAAATTTGTAATAAGAGATTATATGTGAGTGAGAAGGCTTACTTTATAAAGAGTGCCTTCAATAGTATTAGTTTTACTTAACTGATGATTCTAAGGACTCTAAATTAAATGATGCTTGGTGGTTATAATATTAATTATTAGAAGTAAATCATATTGAATTATAGTTGAAGGTCCTTTAATTTGGAAAATAGAGTTTGTTAAAGCAATAAAAATTGGAATTGTGTGTGTGTGTGTGTGTGTGTGTGTGTGCGCGTGTAATGACATTAAGAGGCAGATTGGTGGCCTGAACAATATACAAGACAGGAAGCTTTACCGTCTCTCTCAATATCATTTTCTGTTAAATTACATTAAAACAGGCTCAGATTTTAGCTTTGACAGAGATGTCCTACAAGCAAAAATTTAAATTATGTGTGTATCATGCATTTCAACAATTTGTATAGCCATACACAAGTAAAATATTACATCTGACAACATACATTATATAGAATTATCGTGCATTACTGGTTGCCTCAACTACATTTATATAATATGTTTTTGTGGAATCTGTAGTTACATGTTATTTTATATCCACTTAATCTGAGAATCTATATTTGAAAATATTCAATTGAATGTGTAAGAGATAATGATAGATAACAAACGTATTTCATTATGTTGCACAATAGAAATGGAAATGTGGTCTTACAAAGTAAACAGACTATTATCATTAAAATTATATCTTTAATTTTAAAACAATTATGTTTAAATTAGATAGCTAAATCATGTAGGTTTTTTCCTTTATAAATTTAATGGGTTGTATTTTGGCTAATTTTATTATAATTCTCATTTTTCATTATTATTCTAAGACAGTAGAACCAGGTAATTAAATTAACTGTGACTTCGCAACTAATTTTCAGATTTTTGAGAACATATGCTACTTTTCTTCCTCTAATTTATTCAGACTTTGACCTGGCAAGTTTTTCCCCCTCTAAATTAACCTAAAATCAATTTTACAGTATAATAACATTTTAATAAAACTGAATGACATAGTATAGATTATCATAAATGAATTCCAACATTCTTTTGATTATGAATATTCCTGAACATCAAGAGAGGAAAATTGAAAATGGCAGGACACCAGCCAAATATGGCCCTTTTTTCAATCATTGAATTAACCATTAACTCATACCAGTCAGGTTTTTGTTCCTTCATGCATACCTTTCCTACAACTACACCATTACAACTGGATCCTTTCCAAGTTAGAGAACATGTTTGGCTTCCTGCAATAGAAACTTGCATTTTCAGGCTTAATAACATAAGGGTTAATTTTGCTACATAACAAGAAGCTCTAGGGCTGATGATACAGTGGCATTTCTAAGTCATAGGAGTTCAGATTCCTTCTAGAACTCTGCTCAGACATCCTTAACTCATGGCCTTCATCCAGATATTCACAAGTTTGCTTCTGTTCACTGTTATTGCATGTATGTTCCAGGTTGTATAAGGGAGCAAAGGGCAAAGGACAAAAGACAAAAGTGAAGACCAGTTAAGTCAGTTTTCCTTAAAAACAAACTAACAAAACAAAACAAAGAATGAACCTTTCCAGAAATGCACACTTGACTATTTCCAATGGCAAGAAGTCTAAGTCACTCCTAGCTAGGAGAGGCTTGGCTATGAGAACATAACTGGGAACATTGCCACACTAAATAAAATCACAGTTCTCTTAGGAAAGATAAAATGGGAAAATGAATATTACATAGCCAGGAGCCTACATATTAGGCAAACCAAGTCTAGTTTATTCTAGAATTCTTCAACCTAAAATCTGCCTGTTTGTGGTATCAAGCTTTCTACTTTTATCCAACCTCCTCATTTTCAGTTACTTTATTCACTGATAGTCAAAAATATTGTTTTGAAAAGCAGCCCTAAATTTTTACATTCCTTTTATTCTACTGACCTCCCAATTCCCTAGTTCCAGTGATTTTAGCATTTACTATGTTTGAGCCCTCAGCGGCATAGCCATGCTATGTAAAATTGACTCACTTCCAAATCTTTAACCTATAGGTCCTTCTCAGATTACCATATCCTTCCTGTCCATTCATTTT
>NW_011888807.1:11736480-11755510 GCF_000151845.1 Pteropus vampyrus
TATTCAATTGAATGTGTAAGAGATAATGATAGATAACAAACGTATTTCATTATGTTGCACAATAGAAATGGAAATGTGGTCTTACAAAGTAAACAGACTATTATCATTAAAATTATATCTTTAATTTTAAAACAATTATGTTTAAATTAGATAGCTAAATCATGTAGGTTTTTTCCTTTAAAAATTTAATGGGTTGTATTTTGGCTAATTTTATTATAATTCTCATTTTTCATTATTATTCTAAGACAGTAGAACCAGGTAATTAAATTAACTGTGACTTCGCAACTAATTTTCAGATTTTTGAGAACATATGCTACTTTTCTTCCTCTAATTTATTCAGACTTTGACCTGGCAAGTTTTTCCCCCTCTAAATTAACCTAAAATCAATTTTACAGTATAATAACATTTTAATAAAACTGAATGACATAGTATAGATTATCATAAATGAATTCCAACATTCTTTTGATTATGAATATTCCTGAACATCAAGAGAGGAAAATTGAAAATGGCAGGACACCAGCCAAATATGGCCCTTTTTTCAATCATTGAATTAACCATTAACTCATACCAGTCAGGTTTTTGTTCCTTCATGCATACCTTTCCTACAACTACACCATTACAACTGGATCCTTTCCAAGTTAGAGAACATGTTTGGCTTCCTGCAATAGAAACTTGCATTTTCAGGCTTAATAACATAAGGGTTAATTTTGCTACATAACAAGAAGCTCTAGGGCTGATGATACAGTGGCATTTCTAAGTCATAGGAGTTCAGATTCCTTCTAGAACTCTGCTCAGACATCCTTAACTCATGGCCTTCATCCAGATATTCACAAGTTTGCTTCTGTTCACTGTTATTGCATGTATGTTCCAGGTTGTATAAGGGAGCAAAGGGCAAAGGACAAAAGACAAAAGTGAAGACCAGTTAAGTCAGTTTTCCTTAAAAACAAACTAACAAAACAAAACAAAGAATGAACCTTTCCAGAAATGCACACTTGACTATTTCCAATGGCAAGAAGTCTAAGTCACTCCTAGCTAGGAGAGGCTTGGCTATGAGAACATAACTGGGAACATTGCCACACTAAATAAAATCACAGTTCTCTTAGGAAAGATAAAATGGGAAAATGAATATTACATAGCCAGGAGCCTACATATTAGGCAAACCAAGTCTAGTTTATTCTAGAATTCTTCAACCTAAAATCTGCCTGTTTGTGGTATCAAGCTTTCTACTTTTATCCAACCTCCTCATTTTCAGTTACTTTATTCACTGATAGTCAAAAATATTGTTTTGAAAAGCAGCCCTAAATTTTTACATTCCTTTTATTCTACTGACCTCCCAATTCCCTAGTTCCAGTGATTTTAGCATTTACTATGTTTGAGCCCTCAGCGGCATAGCCATGCTATGTAAAATTGACTCACTTCCAAATCTTTAACCTATAGGTCCTTCTCAGATTACCATATCCTTCCTGTCCATTCATTTTTGCCATCTCCTTATTCTCACTGGATCTCATCTCTGCCTTCTTTGAGATTTACAGGTTTCTAAACTTCTCCTAAGTCTGGTGAACAGTCAGGTTCCTTCTAAATTTATTTATCAACCTTCTCCTATCTTCACATCCCTGCATCACTGATCTGGCAATCCATTGTTTCATCAGTGCATTCAGTGATTTTTATGTCCCTCTCCCATAGGCTTTCTACAGAATGTCTATCACTACAACCACATATAATAAAATCATAGGTGTTTTTCTGTCCCTATGTAGTATGAATCTCTAGATGTTTCTATACAGCTCCTTCTATCTTTATCCTCTGAGCAATGAAATGGATTGTGACGGGGTGGGGAGACTTGATCTTATACTACTACTATTCTACCAAATGTCTAAGACATACACTCTTTATATTTAGTACATTGTGTGTTCTTGTTGAGAGAATGGGAGTTGTAGAAGTCCAGAGAGTGTAGTCCAAGCTAAGAGGGATGAATAAAGATTGAGGGACAACAGGGTGGGCAGGAGAAGACAAAAGCTTTGCCTTGTCCTTCTCAAATATTTTCCTAAAATTGCATATTCTCTATATTTCTCTAAGGAACCAGAGACAGTGAAACTCTGCTTCTCATGTCACCACACACTTAAGCAATGAGCCCAAAAAAGCCTACATGCATGAAAGGGTAACGATCAGATTAGCAGAGTGAGGAGGAGAATTCCCAGGCGGATATGATTAATTCTTCAAAAAAGCATGCTCCTATTCCTTATATCAAAGAAACCATCTACTTATCATCAGTCTCTGGCTTCTCAGAGTTAATACTCTCTGATCTCAGAAAAAAAATGACACTTAGTGTTTAACTATTTATTATAATACAGTGATGCAGATATACAAAGAAACAATTTATGAAATCTCAGAAATTCACAGACTCTTTTGACACCTTTAGACCAGGGGTCCCCAACCTCTGGGCCATGGATCAGTATGGATCCTGTTAGGAACCAGGCAATACAGCAGGAAGTGAGTGGCAGGTAAGCAAGTGAAGCTTTATCTGTATTTGCCACCTCTCCCCAGTACTAGCATCACTGCCTCAGCTCCACATCAAATTATCAGGTATTGGATTCTCATGGAGCACTGGTCCTTGGTGTCAAAAAGGTTGGAGACCGTTGCTTTAGATCACAGATGCATTAAACCACCCTTTCTTGAACCTCCTAAATCTGCAGAATATGAATTATGATGGGAACTTTTTCAAATGCTGAGAATTAAGTAGTTCACCTCTACTTTTCACAAGGTAAACAGCGAATTATTTCTCAACAAAATCAAAAGTAGCAAAGAATTCACATTTAAAATTAAACCTTTGGCAATTAAATATTACTATGATTTTGAAGATGAAAACTTCTTGATACTGTTACTCAATACTGGGGAATTATTCTCACTAGATCTACAGGACTCTGCTAACATGGGCTGTCAGCCAGAAATTACATGAACTTTTTGTTATGGTGAACTTTTTGTTGCAATGGTGCATATAGAAGGGATTTGACCTGTATATGCGCCATGAATTCTTTTCCAGAATATAACTCAATTTGACAAGGCACTTAGACACGTAGGTATACTTTAAATAAGGATATCTCCAGGCTTCAGAATCCTATATTTTCTAAATTATAACCACTCAAAAGAATAATTTTTTAGCTTCAAAACAAGTTTAGGAACATGTCTAGTAATTTTATTTATAAAATTATTAATAATTGTTAATAATACATAATATTTATTGTATATAATGCCAAAAGTCAAATTCAAGATTTCCCTCTTGGTACAAATGTTATTTGAAAGTATGTTTTTCATGTATTTCTGTATATTTACTTTTCAGATGCTTGCGAAGTAAGATTGCAAGGAAATTTAATTTTGTGATCTTATAGTTGTAAAGTTGGACATAATAGGAAAAAGAACTTTCAAATAAAACTCTTTTAATATTATGTTTAAGATTCTAAGTAAAGTTTGGCAATAAGTAATATGTAAAATCTGAATTTGATCTATACTAGCAATAAGACTGAGTAAAAAACTGACCGATTGCCACCAATTAGGTGCAAGATGCTATTCTAGATGCTTCTTTTCCTTGAGTTTGAAAAGGAATATTAAACATATGTATTTCTGTGCATATGTACATATATGAATATATATGAATGTATATTAAATTATAACGAAACACACAAAGAATCACAAAACAGTGATGCATTTGTCATTTCTCATGTAGAAATATGTATTTTATCTGCAGTAAAATTGGCAATGGACTTTTCATCTGGGTTAAAAACCTTCCAACATTAAAATTATCAGCATTTCACACAAAAAATTGACCCTTTACCACCTGCACTGATTACACATGCGCACACACGCACACACACACACACACACACACACACACACATCTTTTGCCAATGTGATCATTATATTCTGAATCTAATGCTTTTTGAAAAAAAATGGTGTACTAATGATCATTGATGCTATTGGCCAAATATTCTCAGTTACTCTCAGGCACATGACAGGATTATTCCTCCCTTCCCTTGAATTCTCTATACTTGGAATCAAGTTTGGCCTTCTTATTTGTTTTGACCAATCAAATGTGAGCAGTGCTGTTAGTCACATGTAGGCAGACTTTATAAGTTAACATATGATTCATCATTTTCTCTCTGTGGCATAGGAACAGGCAACTGTCAGGACACTGGTGTGTCATCAGCTTGTGCACTTTACTGACCGCAATGAGCACAGTCTCCTGCCAACCAAGATAGACAGAAAGCATGAAAAAGAAATGAATTTTTGTTATTTTAAGCCATCAAGACTTTCAGATTTTAATACATCATTATATATTAGCCTATTTTGACTAATAAAAGTGGGAAATTAAATTTTCTTCTTTGAGATTGAACTGTCATCTAAAATCTGGAAAACACAACCATAGTGAAGTATTACTTTACATTGGAGGGTCACAATGGTGTTGATCATTCTGTTAAACTTGGGAGAACAGGGATGAATGAGACGTGGTCTTTGATCTCAGCAATCATGTATTCTAACACAGATTTCTGACATGTGATCAGATAAATTAATAAAAAATTAATGCCACAGGAGGTACACTTGAATTTGGCCTTGTAGTTGGTCAAGCATTTTATGGGAACCATAGATAAAAGAGCATCATCCAAAATGACAAAAATATTGTGTGCAAAAAATAAAATTGTAAAAAACTATTTAGGTTATGCTAAAAATCTCACTGTCGCTGAGGTACATGTTTATACCTTAACTTAAACATAACATGCATGCCCAAAGAAAAAGGGGAATTAAGTTTACTTTTATATATTTTTTCCACTTACTTTGTGTCAGCAAAGCAACAGAATATTTGAAGGTTGAACTAAGTAAGCACCATCAGGGTTATTTGGAGCTATATCTTATATTAAGACACGATCTGAGAAAACAATTCAAAGGCATATTTTCCCTGATTCTATTCGATTTAATTTCAAAAGAACTTGACGTGTATGGTTAAACAACTTTACAGTTCAGTATATTGAATATTTGAAATTTGGTAATTTAGTTTCTATTCAGCTGTGAGAAATGAATTTAGCATTCTATATAAAGCTTTCAATGTATTCATTACCCTACGTTGCCACTAACAAAGTCCATGCAGGAATTCTTTGTAACACTAGGTGGCCCGTTGGCTGGGGAAATAAATTTTCATTTAAAAAGCTGTTAAGAAAGGTTATAATGCATTCATTAGGTAGCTTAGTAATATTCAAAGTTTTACTGCCTTTTTATCCAAACTGTATTGGTAGTAAATAAATCAAAATATACTGATAGGTATCTTTTTGCTTCTTCTTAAATATTACAAACTGTCAGCAGCATCACCTGATATTTCTATTAATGTTTCTACTCTTGTAGAGAAAGTTAGCACATCGGTTGCTTAAACTCTTGTCATTTTGAACAGCTATTTAAAAAGTACACAAAAGAGTTTATCTCAAAGCCAACTTTTGGCATCAGTTCAATTTTAATTTTTATGCTTTAGGAAATTTGTTATTTTGTGTTTTCAGAATGACAGTAGGAAATAGAACACTGTATTTCACAGTAGCCTGTTTCTTGGTATGCTATATAAAACTGTGTTGGAGGCATGCATTGAATCACATCTAGAATAAAGTTAAAGTTAACTTCCCCTTCCTCAGTAATCACAGCTATATGTTATAAACTTCTCATTAAACACTCTATATTAGGTGTCTTTGTGCTCTCCACTTCTCTTTTATGTCTGAGAAGACATTTCTCTTCTTAGTTATTGGTTTTACTTAAAATTGTTTTTCGTGTATTCTAGTCCTTATGCCAAATTTTATGCAGCTACCATTGGTGACAAAAACTCTTTGTATAGTCTTGATTTTCTTTACATATGGCTCATTAGCTTCTATCTATAAGCCTTTCCTAAACCACTTTATTTTTCCTATCTACTCTTTATTAATTTAGTTGATATGCCACATTGCAAATACTTTTTAATACTCTTTATTTCCAAAAGCATTTTATGATTAACCTTACTGAGTTACAGAGATTTTAGACTCTCAAGAAGTACCTGTTCAAGAGAAAAATCTCAGCATTAATCTAGTGCTTCTCAAACTTTAATGGGCATACAAAGCCATTGCGATTTTTTTAAAATGCATATTCTGCAAAACTAACAAGCTCCCAGGTGATGCCACTGCTGTTGGTCTGAGACCATGCTTTGAGCAGAGAGGTGTTAATTCATCCATACCTGACATCATGTGAGAATGATATAATCAATTATTCAAAATATTTATTGAACATCAACTACAACTGAAACATCAAGCATTTCACTGTACCAGATTCTAGTGATTAACTGGTGAGCAAAAAAATCAAGGTCCCCACTTTCATGGAATTTACATTCCAGTGGAGAAAATAGAAAATAAATGAATAATAATATAAACATTTTCAAATTTTTGATAGGAACAATAAAAGCAATAACCATGATGTATCTCACAGTATAAATGGGGACTATCTATCTCTTATGGGATGTTTAGAGAAAAACTGAGGAAGTAGTAATTCCATAGTGAGCTGAAGGAAAAGATGGAATCAATCATGTAAAATAATAGAAGAAAACAGCCTGCAGAAGAATCACTAAGTACAAAATCTTATCTGGTAACATGTAAAGAATTTGTAGTATAAAAACGAGGCCAACACAGCTGAAATCTAGTAAGCCCTTAGAGGGGAATTGGAGGTTGACTTTGCAGCGCCTTTAATTTTAGTAAGGCTTTTAGATTTTGGAATTTTTTTAAAATACTAAGATCAATAAACATTCACTAAAATAGTATTTGTTTATTTAAATAGAAAATGGGAAAATGGGAATGCTCTTTTGTGAAGAACATAGGGAAGATATAAACATCATTTAGAAAGCTATGTAGTAGTATTAGCAGTAATAATAGCAACACTACTACTAGTAGTATTATCACTAGTAGTGTTAGTAGAAATTGTAGTAGTAGTAGTAGTAGTAGTAGTAATAGCAGTACTTGTAGCAGCAGTGGTAGCAATAACAGCAACAGCAGTAGCAGCAGCAGTAGTAGTAGTAGCAGTAGCAGTAGCAATAATAGCAGTAGTAGCAGTAGGGGTAGCAGTATTAGCAGTAGCAGTAGTAACAGTAGTAGTAGTAGCAGCAGTAGTAGCTGTTCTAACAGTAATAGCAGTAAGCAATAGTAGCAGTAGAAGCAGCAGTAGTAGTAGCAGCAATAGAACAGTAAAAGTCAGAGATGATTATGATTCAAATCAGAGAGCTGACATTGAGTCTAGAGAGAATAGGAGAGTTGGAGATTTATTTCTGAGACAGGATGGACTGCTGATGACAAGAACAATAAAGAGAGCACCACATGTTTGACATAAGTAACTAAGAGGTTAACAACACTACATTAGTATAACAAGTGTGGGAAGGAAAGACACAATTTCAGTTGTTTGCATGCGAAGATGTAGAGAGAGCAAGTACTCATTTAGTTATACAAGTTTAGAGCCAAGGATAGTTCCAAACTGTTGACAGAAACTTTGAATTTATTAACCACAGGGCTGTCATGTCACTTAGGAAGAGGAGGTAGAATAGAGGAAGAAGATCCAGGTTACTGGTACTAAAAATTTAGCTGTTCAGAGATATTTAAGATAGCTCTTATGAAGAATATTCCAAAGGTGAAAACACAGGATAAAAGTGTTTTGGTTTTGTTCTTTGATATGGCAGGAGTAGAGCTTCTATTTCAATAAAAGAAGAAAAAAAATATGGCATCAACACAGGTGGGCTTATTAATTTAATGGAGGATATCAGTCTTTTGATGGTGTTCATCTGTAAGACAGTTCATCGGCTGAGAAAGAAGGAGCAGGGAGCTGTACAGGTAAAAAGTGAGTGGAGTGGGAGGACAGGATAGCTGTATATTAGTAAATGCTGGTAAATATGCAAGTAAACAACTATCTTTTCTTGAAAAAGTATCTTTTACATTTAGGTCTATGAACTGTCTGTATATGATATAGAATGCCAACCCATTATCTTCTCCAAATAGACTGTGAAGTAGATAGAACTACTGCAATATGATAGAATTAATTCATACAAACACACATTGTGTGCTGAAAAGCAACAGGTGGAAATTTTCAATTCCGGAATAAACAAGTAAGGTTACTAATCCTTTAAATACCCCATTGCAAATGCATAAATAGAAACACCAGAAATGAAACCTTTTCGAGCAATGAAATCAACAAAGTGAATATTCATTATATTACCAAATTTCTGAGTTTAAAGCACTCAGTAAAATAAACAGTAAATGATGACATAAATTTTACATAAACATTTCTACAGAAAAAAATTACCACTCTTTGTTTGTTTATAAACTATATAATAAGGATAATCTTCATAATCTTATGTCTGGATCTATGTCAAATATTGTTTGGATAATTCTAACTACACTACAAATGCATTTCTAGAACTAATTAGTTAAATCAACATAGTTCCCTGAGGGTCCTTATGATTCCATGTATGATTTAATCTTTGAAATGTTGACTATTTCCCCTCATAATCAAATTTTATCTCGCTCTGTTTTTATCTTCATGATTTACTCTTCAGAGTACATTGCTTTAAATGTCTGACATGAAAACCAAGATATAAAGTCCCATAAAATCAAAAAAGACTATGGTGAACAGTTTTATTTTGTTTTAAATGGAGATAGATAGGAAATCACAGTACAGTTACAACAAGGTTTTAGTTCAAAAACATGATTGTATTAAATAGAACATTTGTTTGAGATAGAAAGATCAAATAGTTTGACAAGATGAAGTAGAGTTGTTTTCTGTTTAGTCTACCTTGCTAGAAAGTGGATTTAAAAGGCAATAGAACTTTACGAGACTCTATCTCCTCCTCAATGATTCTGGCCCCAAGCCAAATGGAGTTTCTCATATATTCTCCATTTATATTACTTTACCCTCCATTTCAGTGTAGTATTAGAAAATTGCTCTTTAAATCATTGATTTGAAATTATGAACTGCATTTTTAAGAATGATCCTAATTTCATCTGGGTAAGAATTTTCCTTTAACTTTAGTTTTAAAATGAAATTAAACCTTATGCTAAACCTGAGAGTAAAATTAACAACTTTATCTTTTACCTCCTCTTTCTCTAAATACTAAATTTCTTTCTTCTTGAGTCAGAAACTATATAATTGAATTTGTTTAAAACACAGTCTAGTTCTCTATTTTTCTAGCATGCACATATTTTAACAATAAAATCAAAATGTATGTGATCCAATAAAAGAAGAGGATAAACAAAAAGAACAGATAATGATCTGTTTTCTTATTTCCTGTCACCATCAGAGTTTATATGTTTCCTGCGTGTGCCTCTGTACTGAGACCTCAAATCACTTCAATCTCTGAGCAAGACTGTTGTGCAAAAACATGAAGAAAGAGGAATGTATTAACACTTCCTTAGCCTCAAGAAGTCACTTTATTTCTGATCTCATAAGTGGAGATCTGGGAGTCAAAAATCATTCTTACCAATCTCAGCTCTCAGCGTGCCACTTCATTCTAATTATTGCAATCAAAACTCATATAATAAAAAATCTGGTTTTCTGGCTTCTTAGCTAATTGTGAAACTTATTTCTGATGGCATGGGAAGGATAACAAAACTCCAAGATTTCTTCTCTAAAAAAGAAAAAAAGAAAAAAAAAGAAAATGCATTTAAATTTGGTCATTCAGATAAAATAACATGTGAGAATTAATTTTGCAACTTTTCTAGTCCATGGTGCCCAGTTTGGTCAAATATGAGTCTAGACATTGCTGTGAATGCTTTTTGTTTTTATATACAATTAATGTTGAAATCAGTAGACTTTTAATAGAGCAGATTAACTTTTAGAAATTAATCTCATTCAATAAAAAAGTGAGATTTCCAGAAGAAAAAGGAATTCTCCTGAAGACTGCAACATAGGAAATCAGCCAGTTTCAACTCTGTTGCTCTGAAGAATTCAGACGCAACACTGTAACATCAGCTCTTATCTGAATTTCATGCCTGCCAGCTTGCCCTACAAATGTGTGTGTGTGTGTGTGTGTGTGTGTGTGTGTGTGTGTATGCATATGTGTATATGTATATGCAAGGTAGAGCAACTTGTACTTCTACAGCTTGGTTCCTAGATCTACGTATTCTTTTTCTTGGAGATAAAGTGCAAATTTAACGCCTATACTGCATCTTGGAGAATGGTACCTCATCCTTATAAGGCATTGCCTCTGGGCTATCTCTTCTGCTTCACCTTCAGCAGGCCATTACATTGCTTGTAGATGGTGCAGAATAACATACGACCAGTGGATCTCATGGTGATAAGTCCATTTCAACATTTATCTTATTTGAAGTGTTCTCTTGATTGGAAGATATATTGTGTATAATTCTCTGCCTGTGGATCAGTATTTCTGTAAGCCCCTGGATACTGAGGCTAGAGGTCCTATGGACAGGAAAGATAAACTAGAGCCTGAAATAAGTATTTATTCTTAGAGAACAAACCAATGGCCCTTCAAGAAGAGAAAAAGCAAATGTAGTCAACTTGTCACTAAGTGGCCACTTTTTAAATATGAGTAGCATCATAGAGCTATCATGTTGGCAGATTGGCAACAAATGCTAGATGGGCCCCGGTAATTGGACACTTATGTTCTTGAGCTCTTGCAATGCTTTCATTTCTTCCATGGTGGCCACCAACTTCATATGCCCACTGTCCCAGAACTGGGGTGAATCTCAGAAATGCTAGCTGAGCAAGACATCAGAAATGCTAGCTGAGCAAGACATCATTTTATCTATTTGGCCCTTTGATGTTTCTTCTGTGGTAGATGTTCCCTGGTGGGCATGTGATACAAAAGTTCTCGATTCATATCCACTACCATATTTTCATGCACATGTCCCTACCACAGTTCTCTTTGTCCCTGATCTTCTAATATTTTCCTGCCAGAACCTTGACCTGCCAGCCAGAGCATTTTCCACTCCCTATAAACATACATATATCCTAAACTCAAGTGACTTCTCCTTCTACAGAGTGGATAACCAGGTGGCCATCCTATAGTTCTTGCACATTAGGAAGGTTTTTCCTTACACTGTCTTTGAAGGCCACTTCTGAATGAAGTTGCATTTCAGCTACTATCTATTTTTGGATTGCTTCCTCATACCAAGCTTACTCATCTATAAACCAAGTTATGCCTTTTTCTTTCTTTTCATGTCAGTCATACAGAACCCTCATGGATCAGTGTTTGGGAGCTGAGAGAGGGATGCTGACACAACCATGACGGCTACAAGGGAATCTGGGATAACTGCACATGCAACTTGCTTGCGCCCTCTGAGCAGGACTTTGTACTTGACCCTCCAGATATATAGTTTCCAATATCTAATAGATGACCACTGCATCAATTTTAATTAATAACTTGTGAGTTCAAAATAGCCCAGTCTGAGATGGACAGCTTCAGATACATGGTCACTTGATACATTGTGGTCTTGTATGTTTTCTTCAGTAGAGCTCAAAGTCCAGACACTTTCTTTCAGAGATATATACTTCTCTGCAAAAAATGGGATGGCCTTTCTCCAAAAACTCAGGAGTCCATATGTACTTCTCCTGATTGCACCTACTCTAATTTCACACAGTGTCTTTTTCCACCATGAACACCCAGATATTATTTACAGAATATATGGTTCAAATGGTAGTACTGCTTATTATATAGCCTGGACCTTCTCTTCCCTGTTTCAGGCCCAACTCAAAGCGATAAGCCTTTTAGATCATCCATGATAAAGAAAAGAATAGTATCCCAAGGTATAGAAGATATATATTATATATATGAGATAATATTATCTCCAGAACTCAAAGAGTCCTCCCAGGCTTTGTGTTTTCTTTTCTTTTCTTTTCTTTCTTTCTTTCTTTCTTTCGTTCGTTCGTTCGTTCGTTCGTTCGTTCGTTCGTTCGTTCTTTCTTTCGTTCTTTCTTTCTTTCTTTTTTTTTTTTTCATTTGTTTAGAGAATACAAGTTACATAAATCTTACTTTGGAGAAGTTGTTCTGGCATGGCCTAAATCACTGGACCCTTAACACTTTACTGAAATTTCAGAGTCTGAATCTTTGTAAGATCTGTTTCCCACCCTTTGGACCACATATGTCTTACCAAGGCCTCCAGCATGCTAGTCACCTCTTGCATCTTCTGCCTGATCAACATTGATGCCTATAAATAAAAGTTCCAGAAAATTCTTCTGAAGATTTAAGAGAGCTCTAGTGTAATATGATTTGCAAATTAGAAACCAAAGTATTTGACATGAGCCAAAAACATTCTCTGAAGTGGTAAACATAGGACAGGGTTTTTTAAAGATATAAGTTGCGGGGGGCGCTGACTAACAAAGAGATGGATTGCTAAGGAAACAAGTTCTTAAACTTATATCATTCATTTTCTAAACTGGACCTTCAATGTTCAGCTGACTCAGTGGTCAGCAAGTGGGGTTACAGATAAGAATGGATAACATATGATTAAGCATTTATCTGCAGACCTAGTCTCAGTTCAGGGCTGCAGAGCAAAGAGTTTTGGTCATACAAGGAGTGTTGCTAATCAACCATTCAGGTTTATCAGACAGCGCAGTCAACACAGAGAGGCTGTTTGTCCTGTGGGTGGTTTCAGAGCAAAGTCAAAGTCATCCTGATAATAAGCTTCAGAGCAAAGAGCAAAGTCATCCTTATAATAAGCTTCAGAGCCCAAATTGCAAAACATGCAAATATTGAAACACAAAGTCTAATATTAAAGTTCTTAGGAATCCTTACACCTTTCATGTAATGGAGAAATATGATGTTCTGTACATTATTCAGATGGTACAAATCTCTTTGGATTATATCATGGCAAAAGATAGGAAGATTAATATCACTTTAGGGGAAAATAAAAATTTATATTGTGAATATGAATTGTTTATGATTCTCTTTACTGATTAGAACATAAAAGGATGCATTTATTTATTCAAATATCACATACCATATACTTGAAGCCAAATTAACCTGCTTTTAGCTAAGGTATCACATTTGGCACAGTAGTTGTGATCAGAGCTACAAGAGTTTGAGCTTGCAATAACCAAAAGTCATTCTCCAGGATCCATCTAGTTTCTATAGGGCAAGAATTGAGAATAAAAGACATTCTAGGAATCACCATTTCAGATTTTTGAGATTGGCATTAATCTCTGCCACCCCTTCTCTATTCCAATGCAATATTGTTTTTCTTTATTTCTTTGATCAGGGACTAGGTTTATAGATTTCCAGCTTGATTTTCCTCATGATGATACAATGTGGGAATTACTCCAACTTCTAAATATGTCCATCTCAGTTATATAATCAAGGACCAGCAAAATGATCATCAGGCAAATCTATAGACACACTAAAAGCCAGATTTCAGCCAGGAGTCCACTTATTTCTGGCCTTTACATACCATCTAATTGAAGAGACAGGATGATGCTTTAGAACCCGAGTGTTAATGCTTATCCAGAACTGATATCCAACAGTAAAATATGTGTACAGTCTCTTTTCCTCATTGTAAAAGCACTTAAGTTAATGGCCTTTGGGATGGAATAAGGTAACTGTTTACAATGTATAATGGCCATGTCATTACCCAGTCTTTCTCCACGGGGAATGAGCCACTTCTTTTATCAGTGGGTTTGGTGTCTAAAATCTGAACCAGTTCCAGAAACTAGTCAAGAGATTTTGAATTTTTCATTCATGTAACTGCCCTCAGCTACCTGTTTATCCAATATTGCTCTCTTTTAAATAGCAATCTTAAGCAGTTTCCTTGTTTATTGCTCATCTATTTTGTCCCTAAAATGCCAAACTTTATTAACCATCATTATAAATCTCTGTGGGTCAGATCTCCTTGGTTACAAATCTAATTCTCAAGCATTATACTAATTATCTAACACATCTGATTTTTAGTGTCTAAGCACTACTATTTGGCCTCCACTCTTTTCAGGGGCCCTAAAATATCCATTATTAGTGAGCCCAATTCTGTTCAGAGGAGAACCATCACTGAACTTCTTAATGATGCTGATGTCTCTTCACTAGCACGTTCTAGATGGTCTTCCCAAATATGGTGTGTACTGCACTTCTCCATGGAATATAAATATGTGACATTTCTCATAATACATCTATCCAAGCTTGTTCATGTCCATTAGCTTTTAATATCTTTTTCTTTCTTGATCAGATATTTTCACCTTGTTTAGTGTGAGCGATCTCTTTTTCAAGGTTTCTAGTGATTTCCATAATTTTAAATTTGTGTGTACAAACATAAGGACCCATTTTCTTGGGTCTAGCCTAAGGACTACAATACAGTCAATAAACTCTCCTAGATGGGTCTTATTTTTCAGTGTCTTTAATTAAGTACGTTTGGTATCAAGCTAGTCATATGAATAGTCCCAGGCCCCTGTCAGTACATGTTGGCTAGATTTTACTCCTTTGAAATTATAGGCCTTTTCCTCCCTAATCAAGTATGTCAAAATCTCATAATCTAATAGGTGTACAGTATTGTTATTGGTTTGCTAAGGTCATTAAATCCTTGAATTACCTAAGAAAAAAGAGTATTGCATAATTTAAAGGTGCCTGAGGGTAACTCATTTATATATAATGTCTGTACTTACCCAATGCTAAGAATAACTTATTTGTCTACTGGCTATTTGCTTTCCATAAAACTGCATTTCTTTTTTTAATGATAGTTAAAATTATATGATCAATTATATAAATTACTTTCACAATAATTTATAAAAATATTTATTACATATCAAAGAAGCACATATGTAATACTAAATACAAATGTAGTTATTTGGATTTAAGCACAGAAAACTAATTCTAAATTGGCGAATGTTCCAAAAGTTAAATTAGTAGTCCCAGGAAGTTTAATAACTACTTCGTTAAATTGACCTTCATTCAACATGCTATATAACAAGTTGAAATTAGTGACCTCGTTTTAAGTCTTCATTTTTATGGGAAAATTTTGTATGCCCTAGAACATCATACCTTTATAATTCTTGAGGAAAATATTGTTTAATATTTTAACAAAATTATGACAGCCACTATATGTCATATGTCTCATTCTATAATTATGATATTTAAGGTAAAAAAATGTAATTCCTTCTTGTGTTTTATTTTTCTTAAACTTTTAATTTTATATGGAAAAACAACAGTTGGTATAAGTACTGCCTTTTGTTATATGGTTGTTGAAGGCAAATAAGTTGGACCAGTATTAAATAGATAAATTATATTGCCCGATGGTTATGTGATTAATTCCATATATGTAAAGTTTATTGTGACATTTTCTGCATTGTATTCTATGCATATATTCTTTAAAAGCCTTAGGTGAGATCTCACATTGAAATAACATAGTGCATGGCTTTATGTCAATGTTTTCATATGTAAGATATTGAGAAATCACATATTTTGAAAGAATATTTCTTCATTTCAAATATGTGTGCCAGTATAGATATAAATCTCTTTTTGAATGCAAGATAATAACCATTGCCTGTAAACATTTTGTCCAGAGATACCTATATGTAATATCTTAGCGGGAATGAGTTTCAAATTCTCCGGCATCTTATTGTTACTGACATTTTTTATGATCTGAAGAAGAATTTAACCAAAATCTATAAAAAGTCAGGACATGATGTACTCGTTTAAAAAAAAAAAAAAGAATGTCTGTTTATTATCAGAAACTAATATTCTGTCATCTTGGTATTCAGAATTAGAGAATGAAAGGAAAATTATGAAGATAATTATCGGTTCCATTTTCTTCCTTCTGGGTGAGACCACATTCAAACAAAACCAAGAGGTTTGCTTTCTTTCGAAATAAATAAGAAAACAGACTAACCCCCTCCAAAGCATCAGTGTTTATATTCAAGTATGTCTTCTAATATCTTGCCTAAATCTCTTATTCTGTTTCTGTGAAACATTATTTTACTGGACTTCATGAAAGTCAGAATAACCACTTCGTTTTCTGTGTTCTCATAAAATAACTCCAGTCTTTGACCTATCTCCCAAGCCAAATTGCTTCCAGATCCTGCCCTCTCGTTATTCATGAAAGCAATAGTTCCATTTCCATTCCTTTTCTAACTAATGTTCTATCTCTCTGATTCTCTTCACCATCAAACTTCTTTAACAAACTCTCTTACATCATAGACTCTTTATTTCCCAAGAACTTTCCAACCTACTCTAATCTGTCTTTTTGCTCTTATTACTCCAATGAAATGTCTCTTGTTGAGGTAAAAATGGTTTTCCTGTCACTAAAACCAATACGTATTCAATTCAGTTCTTATTTACTTCACCTTTTTGTAAGTTTTAATACTGTTAACATTGATTTTCTTCTAGAAATTCTCTTTGTCTTATTTTCTATGACACCATAATTCTGATACTTTCTCTATATCTTCTGGACATTCTTCTCATTGTATTCTGTTTATTTATTCTTCTCAAAATAGTAAATGTACCTTGAAGTTCTTTAAGATTTGACCTAGAGCATGTTTCCTTGTTGCTCTATTTGTTTTTTTTTTTTCCATTAGGCAATATAACAAACATTCATGGAATCAATGATTATTTACTACTCTACACACACCCACTTTTATATCCTAGACATCTTTCTGAGTTTCAAATCATATTTCTCTAATTCTATACCCAACTTGTCAACTGGATATTGCATATGAAACTAAAATGCAATATTTCCACAAAAGAACTTCATAATCTTAACCCTTATAACTCTTCTAGTATTTTCTATATCGATAAAATGACATGGCCAGAAAACCAAGTACACAAACCAGAAATCTGGAATTATTTTTGACATTGTCTTTTTTGTCTACCCTCTCCCCAAAATACCTTAATAACATTTTCAGGTTTTATTTCATTAAAGTATTTCCAACGTTTCTACTTCTCTTATACCTTTTTTATAAATTAAATCCTTTTTAATTATCTCTGTCTGGCCTCGAGCAATGGTCCACTAGCTACACTCTTTCTCTCTTTTAATTGATTTTCCCTTTCACAAAGTAGCCAGAGTGATTTTTTTTTTCTAACTAATAAGCTAACCTTATCTTATGTCACTCGTCCACACATCCATACATGTAAAATCTTTTATTGGCTTCCTAGGCCCTTAAAATAATGACCAAAACCTTAGCAGGGTTTATAAGGTGCTTCATGAGTTCAATTCTTCAAAATATCTTTAGTTTTACCTTTTTCTATTTTTTTTTCTGGTGGCTTCAACCATGTAAGACTTATTTCAGTTTATCAAATGTTCGCTTCTCCCTTCACCTACTTTGTTACTACATATATTGTCTCCTTTACCCGCAATGTTCTTTGACTTTCCATTGAATTATATTTTTACTCATTTATTCAAAAACCAGCTTTATTTTTTTTTTCAAAACTTCTTTCTTAATTCCCCATAATAAGTAGATCATTATGACATATGTTCTCCGAATTCTGTGGTCATAATTTTATACTCTGTGTCATATTTTCTGTGGCTTGAATTGTTATAGCCACTCCACTAGGATATGAGCTCCATAGTTGCATGGTATGATCTATATTTCCTGTGCTTAGATCTGTGGCTTGAGTATAGTGAATACTGAGTAATAAAAAATGTTAATATTTTTTTCACTCTGAATAAACAAATTAATGAACTTCTGCATAAGGAGATTCCTTTAGCACAGCTGCAGTGTCAAGAAAACATAACCTCAAATTGACTTGTTGCTGGAGTTGTCAAGAGCCCTGTAGAAATTATCAAATTGTCAAGATAGTTTCAAGTACAACCAAGATAATGATAATAAAATTCTTGGCATCTGGTTTATTAAAGATCAGCATGATCTTTCCAATCCAGTGGGAAAAATACTAGAGAGAAAGATCTTTCAAGTGTCAACTACAGACAAATTGCAAAGCTCTATGGGTTATGCAATGAAACGTTACACTTATGCTAAACATATGATGGTGCATAAGGGGTTATACCCAGTTATCCTAGAGGCCAGGGCACAGGTCACAATTACTTTTCAAAAAGCAATTGCCTGGAGTGGAATATCATACCCAGAATATGTGAGACTCTGTCATCAGTTCATACTCTAAAGAATTGTGAAAATGTACAGGTTAAGCAAATGATTAGAAATAGGAGCTAAAGAGAACACTCTTATTCTGTGGCAACATTTTTCATTAATATAATATAATCAATTATTTAAACATCTAAAGAATATTGTTACTGCCTTTAAAGAACAAATAAATTATAGAAATTTTGAATTCAGACCTACAAGGACAAATTTATTTACTCTCCACTGATCCAAGATCCATAAGCTTAGCAAAAAAATTATGTATGTGTGTATTCATGTATTAAAATACATGTATATATGTATTTAAATTTTATACACACATGCACACACTTATTTTTCCAAATTTACTTACATACATATTTAATTAACACATAAAGTACCAAGGTCCAGATTCAACCAAGAGGATCATTCTAACGAGACTTAAGAAAGAGAAGGTATCTAAATAGTTAATAAAGTGTATGACACTGAAGAATTAATACAACACACACACACACACACACACACACACACGTAGTCAGTTGATTTTACCTAATTCTCACAGTAGCTCTATTAGATGTATATCACAAATGAAGAATCTGAAGCAGAGAGGTCAAGTAACTTGTTCAGTTACCAACAGTCCCTGAGCTACTTTATTCTAATGTCTATGCTTATTTTATCCATCTTCATAAAACAATGTTTCTGTATTACTGACACATTAAAATATTCCATAGTAAGCTATGTATATTGGATATATAATCAACTATTAGAAAAAGAAAGGAACACAATGTAATAGTATTTCAATGAATTTAAAAATGTTATTTTCATTATAAATTGGCTGTTAAACTGGTAAGAAAAGCAGAGAGAAAGTGTGTGTGCATAAGCATATGAGAAAATATTTAGAAATAGAAAAGAAAGTTTAGGAATATTAGCTTTAGCCCCCTTTACTTTAGAAAAGAGAAAACTGAAGTAAATAAGTTTCCCAACATTATGTTCT
>NW_011888807.1:11756783-11761428 GCF_000151845.1 Pteropus vampyrus
GTCTGACTTATTTCACTCAACATAGTAAACTCTAAGTCCATCCATGTCATTGCAAATGGTAGGATTTAATTTTTTAAAGGCTGAGTAATATTCCATTGTACATATGAACCATAATTTCTTTATCCAATCATTTGTTGATGAGCATTTAGGTTACTTCTATATCATGGCTATTGCAAATTGTGCTGCCATGAATATTGGAGTGCATAGATCTTTATGAATTATTGTTTTGATTTTCTTTGGACAAATATCCAGAAGTGACCTTGTCTTCTTGCTTGTTACTGCCCTATCACACTTTCTTGCCTGTGGGTTTATTTTATTTTTCAATTTTCATAGCAAAGTGACCTGTGAAAACTGACTGAATCATGGGGAATGAAGGACATGTCCATTTTGAAGCTAGAATTCACAGCAGAATTTAGCAGCTTGCAAAATAGAAAATTCAATCACCTTATTTGAAGAAATGGAGAAATAATAACCCAACTAGATCTGAGAGTAAACTAAAACCTTGGGAGAGGATGCTTAGAAGATAGTAGTGATTATAGATTCCATCCTACTTATGGCATATTGTATATAGGATGTTACCTCATGCCATATCTCCAATACACATAGCCAAACACACCTAGAAAATAAAATGAATGTATTTAATTAAAGTTTTATTTTATATTTGTAAATTGCCATGGATTAAGGCTGAAAATATTTATATTCTCAAATTTCTCCACAGGCACTAAAGAATAGAGAAGAAAGGAATAATGCTAGGGTCGCAAATATTATTTATTCTATCAGATATGGTAACATCACATTATTCCTAAAACCAGTAGTACCAACATACATGAGGTTATAATCTAAAAATTAGACTAAAGAAAAAGTAAAAATCAGTGTCACCCAAAAGGTGCTGAAAAAATAGAGTGACATACGCTCTCAAAGTTTAACTGACAAACTTCAAAGCAGGGAAAAACATGAGACAACAAAATGTTCTATGCCCGAAGACTCAATATGACAAATTTATTGTTAATATTTCCACATTCTCTTTAAGCAACTAGAGAAATCATACTTTTTTACCAGATAGTATTCTTCCTTTTTATATTCACACAGTCTTATTGCTGATTATGAAAAAAATGTTGGGTCATTGTTTTAGAGCAATGTATGTGTCCTTCACTTTTTTATTTCTTGGAATACCAGGTACATAGCTGGTACGTACCTGTTTAATAAATCCTTTCTGATTGGCAGGTGTAGATGACTTTATCAGCATGGACCTATAGATTATAAGGCAGACTACGTAGACATTTGAAGGTACACTTAGGAGAGATTGAAAAATCAATAGGAAAACCAGCACTTCCATAAGAAAATTAACAAACAAATAAAAAACCAACTAAGCTCTTTCAGAATTGAGGTCCACAGCTCTAGTATCCTGAGAAAATACTTTTAATTTCTTTACCAGAAAGATTATGTTATTGAGGATGCTGTCAATATGTGGTTCATTTAGTTTTTGTTTTGCTTTGTTTCCTCTTCAAAGCCAGTTGATAAGACATGTACTCTCTTTCAGGATAACTGATAGGAAAAAAGAACAAAGTCTCCTAATATACCTGTCTCAATTAAGAAGAAACTTTTAAATGACTTTGGATGCAATTAAGACCTGTGGTTTTGAATTTCTTATGCACAACTGGAAGTAGGAAAGAAGACAAAGGGCAAAGATTCTCTGTTCTTACCAAGTTGGCCTTAGCATCCTTTGCTCATTTGTGGTTTTTATTCACTTTAAACATTCAAAAATATTTTAATATCTAATAGTTAAATAACTTCTGTTAACTGTTGGTTTCAGGTTAACATTACTTTCAGGTTTTCTTTAATGTTGGTAAGCGCCCAGTGCTCTTGGCATGGCTCTGGGAGCCCTTCTTTACATTCTGCATTATGGCTCCTCCTGCACTATTTTATTTGCTGTATTTGTCAATCCACAAGCCTCAATCCTTACTTGGACACTGTACATTCTCCTCAGTGATTACAACATAGCCCATAAAGTAGCCAGCCTCTAGTCCACCTATGGCCACTAAAGTACCTGTTAGAAAATAGCAGCTCCTCCACATAATTCCTGAGAAAGTAATCATTTACCCAACTATTTAAAAACCCAGATGTTGGCTAATTTTTGTAACTCTCATCCAAGAACATGAAGTGCCAGACTAGTTGGTCTCTGGGAAACCATAAACACAGGTTCACATCCCAGACAAGACCCCGGGAGCCTTCCCTCCATGTGTATTATATTGCTGAAAATTTGAATTATCATGTCTGAATCATTGTTTTCTCCCAAGATATTACCATCAGTTGTATTTTATACTAATGAAATAAGAATTAAAGTAATTACATTATTAATTTTTATTTGTGAGTTTTTAATCTTTTATTTATCTAAATATTTAAGTTCAAAGAATTAAAGAAATAATTTCATCATATATAGCCTATTAATATTTTTTTCAATGTTCAGATTTTTCAATCCAACCTTATCTCTATCCTTAATCTTAATCTTGACTCTGCTATAGAAATAGTAGAATGACTGTCAGTCTCCTCTACTTGAATAAGTAAAAAACTATATTCTATTTTAACTAATGTTAAGAGCTCTCTCTTTGTTACAAGTTGAGGATACAAAATGTAGAAGATAGACAAAGCATTTCTCCTTATAGACATGGTAATTTATAAAGGTCTGTGGTGTTATGAAAAAAAAAAAAAAAACCTTTGTTTAAATTTCTAATCATCTTTTAAACAATGCTTTCTACATCTTATACATCTTAAGCAGTACCAGAACACTTTCCATCACCATTCTGATGTTTTCTTACTCTGTACTCATTATGATAAAAAGTTCATAGAAATGTGAAAAACAAACACAATTTTCTAATGCAAAATACAGTCATATTTTTATAGTTTAAGAATGCTTGAAATCAAATAAATATTAATTTTTATTCATTAGTTTATTATAAAAAGGTTCAGCAAGTATAGACAAACAACAATGGAAATGCAAATACCTAAAATATCTACTATTAATTCTGTACACAGTTTTCATAACAAAGAAAAGTCTTCAAAGTTATGAATTAATAAATAATGGACTACCTAATTGATCAAAATAATATATTCAGTTGGAGGAGTAATATATTTGATCTCCAACTTGAATATACAGTTCCTGAATAATAAAGAGTTGACTGTAATTATTAGATGGTTTAGATACATGTTTAATCAACTTAATAATTACATGAGGAAGTATAATTTCCGAATTATCTATCAGATTTAGGTCATGTCCTATTTAATTGCAGTAACACTTGTTTTAACTACTAATTCAATAAGTAAAAAAGTGTCTGGAAAATTATACTGCCAAAGGTATGATTAAAGAGAAACATGTAAAGTAATGTAATTGAAAAGAATTACTTCTTTCATTTCACTAAGAGGACTAACAGATCCTGAATGACACATTCAAAGGTGTTCAGAAAAGGTTAGGAGATTGGACTGAACGTGGTGGAGTGAAAGAAGTCCCTAGATCTCTCCCCTTGAAACAACAATAAGCTGAATATCTAAAATTCATCCAAAAACACCCAAACTGCACACCAGCACATCTGAGCATGGGATCTGCCCATGAGTCAGAACTCAGGGTCGGGCGGTGGACTGAGAGAAACAAAGAAGCTGCCTCTCCCAGCTGGAATTCCCTGTAGGAAGAGGGGAAAGGAGAAGGTGTGGCGACTTCCCTAAATAGCCCCGCCTAGAAGTGCAGTAAGCTCCACCCGGCTGGTGGCAGGGCCCAGTCATCAGGGCAGAAAGCAGAGAAGCAGGATGACAGAAAGCAGAGAAGCAGGATGGCAGAAAAATAACAGTTGATTTTTCCCAGCCAAGGTTGCAAAACCGAGGCTGAGCCACAGCCTCTGTTCCCCAATTCAGAGGTCCCCTTTCTCCATAATCTTTGAGACCAGTTACCATAGAACCCCAGAGGAATCTGAACAAATGCTACCAAAAGTGTTGCTAATACTGACAGAAACTGAGACTGAAGGTAGCGAGCATGATTAAACACCTATAAGGAATAAAAAGACATTATTAAGAGTTTATGTAAAGCAGAGATCCAAGAGTCTTAGACGCCACCTACTGGAAACCAAAAGAAAAGCATCTTATTTGCAACAAGCTAAAGAGAGACCTTTATATAATAAACCATTCTAGAAAAACAGCAGAATATACTTCCATTAATGCCCAGGCGGAGTAGTTCATTAAACACCATGAACAACCAAAGTGACAAGGTATTTCAGAAAGAAAGAGAAAAATCTCCAGAAAATAAGCTTACAGACACAGAAATATATGACTTAAATGACAGAGAATTCAGAATGGTACTTCTGAAAAAACTCAGTGAGATCCGAAATGAATCATATCAACAATTTCAAGAATTGAAAAAACAACTAGATGAACAGAATGAGTTCTTTAGCAAGGAGACTAAAATCCTCGAAAAGAACCAAAAAGAACTTTTGAAGATAAAGAACAAACTACAAGAGTTGAAAAATGAAATAACAAGCTTGGAGTCAACCAAATGGAGGAAAAGATCAGTGTTATTGAAGACAGAAATTTGAAAATAGATCAGAAAGAAAAAGAGAGAAACCAAAGAAGGAAAAATAATGAAAGTAAAATACAAGAATAG
>NW_011888807.1:11762163-11764344 GCF_000151845.1 Pteropus vampyrus
AATTAAGAGTAAGGTGACTAACAGGCTGATAAAAGCAGAGGAGTGCAACCTTTATTAGGAACAGAGATATAGTATAATATCCATTTATGATCAAAACACTTCCCAAAATCGGTATAGAGGAAAGTACCTTAACATAATAAAAACAATATATGACAAACCCTCAGCCAACATTATACTCAATGGTGAAAAACTAAAAACCTTCCCTCTAAGATCAGGAACAAGGCAAGGCTGTCCACTATCGCCACTGCTATTCGATATAACATTGGAGGTCCTAGTGAGTGCAATCAGACAAGAGAAAGATATAAAAGGCATCCAAATAGAAAACAAAGAAGTCAAACTCTCACTCTTTGAGGATGGCTTGATTCTCTATATAGAAAACCCTAAAGATGCCACAAGAACACTACTAGAAACAATAAGAAAATACAGTAAAGTCTCTGGATACAAAATTAACTTTCAAAAATCTACAACATTAAGGATAGGGTTAGGATTAGGGTTAGGGTTAGAGCCGCTCCACTCACGGCTCTGTTTCGCAACTATAACTTTTCAGGAATGAGCAGTAGATTTTCCGATTCCTTTCTAATTAATTAATATCTCTGAGAACTGATCTCCTTGGTGGGGCTCCATGCCACCTCGCTGTGGCCCCAATGGGAGCGTTTTCCCCCCACATTTTGCCTGTCCTGTCCTCTGCCATGAGCCAAACTGTCCCCAGTTCATATGTTAAAGCCCTGACCCCCAGAATCTCATCACGCAATGGTGTTTGGAGACAGGGTCTTTATAGAGGTGACAAAGTTACCTATGAGGTCATCATGGTGGGCTGGACCCTATGGGACTGGTGTCCTTATAAAAGGAAGAAAGAAGTGGAAAAATAATTACTTTTGCAATTGCAACAAAACAAATAAAATACCTAGGAGTAAATCTAACGAAACATATGAAAGACCTATATAATGAAAACTACAAGACCGTATTAAAAGAAATCAAAGATACAAAGGAATGGAAAGCTATTCCAAGTTTCTAGATTGGAAGAATCAACATAGTTAAAATGGCCATATTACCTAAAGCAATATACAGATTTAATGCAATCTTCTATTGGCCTTTTTTTAAAGAAATAGAACAAAAAATCATAAGATTTGTATGGAAGCACAAAAGATCCCGAATTGCCAAAGCCATCCTGAGAAAAAAGAACGAGGCTGAAGGCATCACTCTGCTCGACTTCAAATTATACTACAAAATGACAATAATCAAAATGGCATGGTATGGGCAGAAAATAGACACATGGACTAGTGGAACAGAATAGAGAGTCCAGAAGTAAACCCATATTTATATGGGCAAATAATTTTTGACAAAAAAGCCAAAAACATACAGTGGAGAAAGAAAAACCTCTTCAATAAATGGTGCCAAAAAAATTGGAAAGCCACCTACAAAAGAATGAAGCTAGACTGTTGTCTATCACCACACACCAAAATTAACTCAAAATGGATTATGGACCTAAATATAAGATCTAAAACAATAAAATACAAAGAAGAAAACATAGGAACTAAACTCAAGGACCTTGAACTTTAAGAGAATTTTATGAATTTGACCTCAAAGGCAGAGAAGTAAAAGCAAAAATAAATGAATGGGACTATATCAAACTAAAAAACTTCTGCTCAGCAAAAGAAACCATCAACAAGGTAAAGAGGCAACCGTCAGAATGGGAAAATAGATTTGCAAGCAACGCCTCCAATAAGGGCCTAATATCCAAAATATACAAAGAACTCATATGACTCAATAACAACAAAAAAACAAACGACCCAATCAAAAAATGAACAGAGGACCTAAATAGACACTTTTCCCTAGAGGACATACAATGGCCAACAAATGTATGAAAAGATACTCAACATTGCTAGCTGTTAGGGAAATGCAAATCAAACCACGATGAGATACCATCTCACTTCTGTTAGAATAGCTATAATCAACAGGACAAGTAATAACAAATATTGGAGAGGAAGCAGAGAAAAAAGAATCCTCATACACTGCTGATAGGATTGAAAATTGGTAGAGTCACTATGGAAAACAGCATGGAAGCACCTCAGAAAACTAAGAATTGATCTACCATATGATCCAGCAATCCCTCTCCTGGGTATTTACCCTAAAGATTTGAAAATCCATATCCAAAAAGATATTTGCACACTGATGTTCATA
>NW_011888807.1:11764874-11767228 GCF_000151845.1 Pteropus vampyrus
TAGATAGAGTGTCTTAGTTACCTAACAAAAAGTTTATGTAAAATCGAAGTTAGTTCTGGCTAATAGCCAAAATAATATATTTCCTTTGGGGTTCCAGTTATGTGATTCTTCAAAATCAACTGCATTTCACATCCTTTCTTGTGGCATTTTTCTCAACTCAAAATATTGGAATTCCAGTTCTTATGTTTTTATGATGATTCCTGTGTGTGTGTGAGAGAGATGTAAGAAGATTTATCCGTCAAGATGGTGGAGTAGTTAAACTCTGTGGTTGAATCCTCTTACAACCACATTAAAATTATGAGCACGCTACAGAACAACCTAACTAAAGTCTAGGTGAACAGAAGTCCTACAACTAAGACCATACAAAAGAAGCCACACAGAGACTGGTAGGAGAGCCAGAGATTAGAAATGGACTGGTCCCACACCCATCTATGGTAATTAAAAATAGGGAGATCTTGGCTGTGTAGGTCCTTCCTGAGGAGTGAGGAGTCCCATTCCCCACACCAGGCTCCCCAGCCCAGGATTTCAGTGCTGGGAAAAGAAGCCTCCACAACTTCTGGCTGTGAAAACCAGTGGCTGAGTGAGATAGAGGGCTGCTAGAGTCACAGGCATTCCTATGAAAGGGCCTGTACAGGGACTTACTCACTGACAGACTCATTAGGTCTGAGCTCCACCACTGCGGCAGCAGCTTGAAAGGTCCTGGGAACATATAGGGGGTAATTGAATTGTCTGGCTTCAATACGAGGCCTGGAGGAACAGCTTTCTCCCAGACAGAAGTGCTGGAAGAAACGCATTGTTTCTTTGCTGAGCCCTCCCCTCACCCAGCATACAGACTTAGGTGGGCACCATATCTGAGTCTCCACCAATCTGTCTAACACCATTCACCCTGCCCTGGTGATTCCCTGAAATCCCACAACACCCAATTTTCAGGGCCAACCAAGTCTCTTCCAGTGCCTTTTCCGTACAATTTGCCTGTCTTGGCTCATGCTGAAGACTCTTCTAATATCTCTCAAAGGTTCAGAAACCCCAAGTAAGCATCATCTGGCTATGTTGTGCTTGGTATTTCTTGCTGAGAAGCTCCAAGCTCAGCATTAGTGGCAGCTGACTTCAGTTTGAGGGCTGGCTTCTTCCAGGCACCTCAAAATCTAGCTCTGCTGGTAACCATCTGTGAATTACTTTGTGGCTTATTCTAAGTGACCCTGAGTAGGGCACAGGCTGTGGCTAAACTTGGCCTGCAGCAGGGCAACTCCCAGACGTCCCTGAGGCTGGCTTACTTCAAACCAAGACAGAGCACCACCCAATGCCTTCATGAATGACATACTTCATAAGGGAGACTGGGCAGGTACCAAAGCCCTCCTAAAGCAAATCCTACTCCTTCGGGTCAGCCCCTCACTGACCAGTGCTCACAACTAACCAACCTGTAGGTCAACCCTTAACCCGTCCCACTGACATGCAAACAGCAACCAAGCCTCAACTATAATAAGAGGGCACACACAACCCATAGAAGGGAGACACGTGGAGCACCTGACTCAGGTGACCAGGAAGACTGTGCCACTGGGCCCACAAGACACCTATCACATAAAGCCACTCTACTAAAACTGTGATACATAGCAGCCTACCTAATACATAGAAACAAACATAGGGAGCAGCCAAAATAGGGAGACAAAGGTAAATGTCCCAAATAAAAGACAGAACAAAGCTCTAAAAAAAGAGCTAAACAAAATGGAGACAAGCAATCTATAAGATGCAGAGTTCAGAACACTACTTATAAGAATATTCAATGATATCAGTGAAAACTTCAAAAAGAGATAGAAAGTATAAAGAAGAACAAATCCAAAATGAAGAATACAATAACTGAAATTAAGAGTACATTAGAGGGAATCAATAGTAGATTATTTGAAGTCCAGGACTGAATCAGCAATTTACAAGAAAAGGTAATAGAATACACCGAATCAGAACAGCAAATAGAATAAAGTAAAAATAATAATAATAAGCATAGATTAAGAGCCCTCTGGAACAAATTCAAGAGTAGCAACATTCACATTATATGGGTACCAGAAGGAGAAGAGAGAGAGAGAAAGAAATTAAAAAATTATTTGAAAAAGTAATGATTCCTTAACCTTGCTAAGGAATCAGACACACAAACCCAGGAAGTGCAGTCTTAAACAAGATGAACCAAAACAGGTCCTCATCAAGACACATTGTAATTAAAATGCCAAAGTTTAAAGACAAAGAGAAAATATTAAAAGCAATAAGAGAAAAGTAGTTAGTTACCTACAAAGGAGCTGTCATAAGAAAGTCAGCTAATTTCTCAACAGAAATTTTGCAGGCCAAAAGGAATTTGGCACAAAATA
>NW_011888807.1:11767398-11770026 GCF_000151845.1 Pteropus vampyrus
AAGATCAAAAATATGAAAAGTAAAATGTCAACATATATCTATTACTTTGCTACAATTACTTTAAATGTGAATGAATTAAATTCTCCAATTAAAAGACATAGGGTGGCTGAATGGATAAAAAAGCAAAACTTTTGCATATGCTGCCTACACGATACTTACTTCAGATCAAAAAACACACACAGACTGAAAGTAAACGGATAGAAAAAGATATTTCATGAAAATGGAAACAAAAAATCTGAGTTAGCAATATTTATATCAGACAAAATAGACTTTAAAACAAAGGCTATAATAAGAGACAAAGAAGAACCTAGCAATCTCACTTCTGAGTATTTATCTGAAGAAATCCAAGTACTACTATAAACAGACATGTGAGTCCATATGTTCATTGCAGCATTATTAACAAGGGTCAATATGTGGAGATAACCTGGGTGTCCATCGATGGATGAATGGATAAAGAAGAGGTGGTACATATAGATAATAGAATAATACTCAGTCATAAAAAGAATGAAATCTTGCCATCTGCAAAACTTGCATGGACCTAGAGGGTATTACGCTGAGTAGAGTAAGTCAGAGAAAGACAAATGCCATATGGTTTCACTTATATGTGGAATCTAAATAACAAAATAAATGTACAAACAAAAGAGAACCAAACTTTTAGATACAGAGAAGATTTTGATGGTTGCCAGATGAGAGGAGAGTTGGGGATGAAAAGGGGAAAGTATTAAGTAAAAATTGGTAGTTACAAAATAGTTATGGGGATGTAAAGTATAGCATAAGGAAAATAGTAAAAATATTGTGTAACTATGCATAGTGTCGAGTGAGTACAAGATTTATCAGGTGATCACTTTGTAAGCTATAAAATGTCTAATCACTATGTTATACACTTGAAACCAATATAATATTATGCCCGTTGTAATTGAAAACATTTAAAAAATTCATATATAAAAGAAAAAAAAGAACAAAATGTCAAATGAATACATCATTTCTCTGAGGTCTTGGTGGATACTTCCACCCAAACCTTTGCTACCTTGTACGAGTCCTATAATTCTCCCAAGCTCTTTCTTGCCCTGTTTTTTCCCTCTTAGCCTTCTCTTTTCAGTTTCTTGATTCTCTCAAGTGTCAATGCTTTATTTATCTCTTAGTTTTGTATTCATACATAGTTCTTCAGTGCCTTAACATATTTATAGACTCTTATTTTATAAGCTGACTACTCTTCTCTTAACATATCATGAAGCACCTCAGATTGCCTATGGGCATGTTGACTTACTTATATATTAAGATGTAAATTTGAGATCACTATGCATGATGCTTGAATTAACATGTTAAATAAAACTGCCCAAAGCTTGGTTCTTAAGTGTGTTTTCAAACCAATGAGATTGTAATTAACTTTACAAAATAAGAAAATAATTCATATATTTATTAAGAAAGTAAAATTAATTTGGATTCTTTAAATCTAATTATAGGCCAATTGTAATGAGCTTTTTCTCTTTGTACATTTTCTATTATACCTAGAGTTATAAGTTAAAAGTTAATACCACCATACTATTTTGGCACTAAAAATTTTTTTTACCCTCTAGGTCCTACTTGTCATTAAAAAAACACACTTACTATAACCTTTATCTTGGCTCACTTCCCGGACTCATATATCCTCCATGCATTGCTGTAGTTAATTACTTATGTTTTGTATTTGATGATTATCTCTGCCAACTCCATTACTTATTGCTAATCCTAAAGCACGCATGTCACTTTCCCAAAGGTCTCTACTATTACTGGATTCATGTGGCCATATATCCATCCTATCTGGTAGTATTGGTGGCATTGTAAACTGACATACTACTGATATTTGATCTGATTAAGCTTTATCATTAAATTGATATTGCTTCTTTTGAGCATGTTGTTATTTTATAAAGCTATATTGTTTAATAATTTCAACTCTTTTGAAATCTACCAAATAGAAAATTCAAATAATTTTGCCCTAAAATCATTGTTGTGATTTTTTCCAATATTTTTCTACTTATTATTAGTATTTACCAATTGCATATATCCCCCTTCTTTCTTCATTTCAAGGAAGAAATAATTATATCTTTTTTAAATTATTATTACAATGCTATGTTTTATGCACTCCTGGTTTTCTTCAACTTTCCAGTTTATTTATTTATTTATTTATTTAGGCAAGGCAATCCTTGGTTGACCTCACAGATTGCAAGGGCCTTGTCAGCTTACGATCTCTTATTTTTTAATTTTTTTTATTTTTTATACCTACAGCACCTGGACTTCCTAGGTGGTCTCCCATCCAAGTACTAACCAGGCCTGACCCTGCTTAACTTCCGAGATCAGACAGGATCGGGCTTGTTCAAGGTAGCATGGCCATAGACTCAACTTTCCACTTTAGTTATTTAAATATCCAGTAATCTGGTTATGAAACTTTCTTCTGGGACAAACTAAGTTTTGTTTTACATTTATATACACACTCTCAAATAATTTTAAATAGTCATGTGCTACATAATGACATTTTGGTAAATGAGAAACCACATAACAGTGGTGATCCCATAAGATTATAATGGAGGCAAAAAACTTAATAAACCCAGAATATGGGAAATTCTCTAAAACTAATAACATGACCAAAAA
>NW_011888807.1:11770616-11782849 GCF_000151845.1 Pteropus vampyrus
CAATGAGGTAGAGATGGCCAAGAATTTAAAATTTTCCAGAATTTTCTGCCCATTATCTTTGTAATCATGACATATTAATTTTGTCTTCTCCCACTGCAAACTGGCTTTTTCCAGAAGACTAGCATTGGCGCACCTTAGAACTCCTGGGCTTATATCATCTTAGCCCTTCCTTTAGTTTTGTATCTAAAAATTGAATAAAATGGCTTAGGTGAAATGCTCTTTCTTTGTCCAATCAGTATGGTCAAGCATGTGACTATATTTATGAAGAGGGTATGTTTAGTTCCTATGGTGAAAAGAGAATGAGCTGCTCCCTGAAAATAAGGTACATACTGTTCCTCTGATAAGGAAGAGGTATTGGGAAAAAAATAATGTCTAAGATCAGAGTCTTTGGTCAGCGGATTGTACTTCTGCAATGTTAATGCATCCCTGCAAGTGAATTAAGTCTGTTAGCAAATACCATTCTCAACATCACATTCTCAAGACGAATAAAGGGACTCATGTACATCATCATTATATTAAGCAGTTGTAGGACTTAATTGTGTCCTCCTGAAATTCATATGTTGAAGATCTAACTCCCAGTATCTCAGAATGTGACTGTATGTGGCTATAAGCCCTTTAAAGAGGTAATTAAATTAAACTGGGGTCATTAGAATGGACCTTAATTCAGTATGACTGATGTCCTTATAAGAAGAGGAGATTAGAACATAAACGAACACAGAGGGAAGACCAAGTGAACACAGGAGAAGATGGCCATCTGCAAGCCAAGAACAGAGGCCTCAAAAGAAATAGCTCTGAGGTCATCTTGATCCCTGACTTTCAGCCTGTGAGAAAGTAATTTCCATTGTTCTAAGCCACCATTCTGTAATACTTTGTTATGATAGCCCTAGGAAATAATACAGTACTTCACTCATATTTATTTCCTTGTTAGTCTGTATTAATATTAAATAACCCTTGGAATCTGTTTGTTTGTTTGTTTGTTTGCTTATTGCTTTCCTTTCTCTTTATTTTTTTTTATTGTGGTTTCAAGTGTACAATTAGAATCGGTTTAAACAGTGACATATCTTTTTGTCTTGCTCTTATTCAGTGCTTTCTTTTTATCTCAAATATTTTTTAATGAGGTCAAAATTCAAAACTTTTTTCCTTTTCTTGTTGTTTTCATTTCTCTGAAGTCGGTGATTTTGTTATTCATTTCTTTAAATAAGCTTATATTGGTAATAAAATCAATAAATCTAAATTGTCATACAATGCCCCTAGGAATATCTAAATCTGTTGTGAAACAATCAAATTTCTTTCCTTTGCAAGACTGAGAATAAGATTTGTGTGTTTTTTAATGGAGCCATAAGTAATGTTGGAGAAAAAAAAAAACTGTTCTATTCTGTATCAGGGTTATTTGCTTTAAAGCAGAACTCTTATTTCTTTAAGATAATTCATTTAATCAGTGTAGCAAAGGCAATATATCACAGAGTTTTCAACATTACATTAAACAGATAATCAATAGTCTGAGACAATAAAATAAAATGTTTTCAGCTTTATTAAACTTTGGGGACATGTGGAGAGCAACTGGGAAGTAAAATAGAATTAAAAGTCAGTTAACATAGCTATTATTTCAAAGTGTGTCTGAGTCACTGCATAACATGAGATTTCTGTGGTTATTCAGACAAAACCAGATTGTAAAACAACCATAAAAAGAAAAGAGAAAAAGATAGAAAGAGCTAAAATATGTAATTTATCAATTTCCAGAGAATAAGCAATAATTTAGTTTTGTATCAATGTACCATATTTCATATTTTAGTATTTTTCATTTTATTTAAAAGAATTTACCTCTTATTAAAAATGTTTTAAATATAGACAGAGTCTATATTTAAAATAAATATAATAAAATAAATATCTTGAAAAAGCAGATGAAATTAAGGTTAAAATATAGGCAATTAAAAAGCCTTTATGTGTAAGATAATATGCTTATATTTTTTTATACATTAATTTATTTAATTCTTGTACCACTCTTCTTAGGATTATTTGACAATCGAGAAAAATGAGGCCTAGATGGCTGCACCTACCCCAACCAAAATCAGCCAGCAAATGGGAGCCAGGCTGAGACTGGTGGCATTTCTGCTGCTGGTCCACTTAAAAAAACAAAATATCCTGGGGCTCTTTGGCTGTGGGTCAAGGAAGTATAATCAAACACCAATTAAGGTGCTGACTAAAAGTAGAGGGCATTTCTTCAGGTCATTACCTAAAGATAATCAGTCACCATCATAAGTGGAACAGCTTCAAGTATTCTCTGCTTATAGTTAAAGGTTATTTTTTTTAAATGCATGTGGATAGTATATTTTACCTTTTTATTAGCAACTATTTAATTTTTTAATTATCTAAAGTAATCAGTGGTATTAAAAAAAATAAAAGACAACTGTACATAGTTGGGCCAACCACTAATTAACTTGCATGAATCACTATCTTTCGTGTTCTAGTTTTGTTTCGCAAACGCTGCTGACTTACAGGTATAAAAATAAGATATCTATTCTTTGCTTAAATAGTGTATAGTCTGGGATAAGCTATTCTTTCTAGAAACAGAATTAGATATTTACATATCTATTATCTCAATTAAAATAGAAAAAGACAATTATAATACTTAATATTCTCTTCTGCTAGTCTGTGCAAATTCACAGCAATTGAGTGAAAGAAACATGGGTTTTGAACACAGAAATTGCCTGTATCATGCTTCTTTCACTTTCTAGCTGGTTCAATGTGGCTGATTATTTTACCTATCTAAAACTTTTTTCCACATCTAATGAAAGGAGATTTCAACATTTACCTCAAATTCGTGTTGGAAATATTAAGTGAAATATCTTATAATTCGAGTACATACTACAATGTCTGAAACATGGTAGGTGATTAATAAGTGCACATTATTGATATTAAGAAGAGCATCACATTGGAAAGAAGAGGAGAAACATGAGTTATTGTTGCTGGTATTGCTCCTGCTGCTGGTATAGCAGCTAATTATCTGCTGTTAACATTTTACAGCACATTTTCTCTCTGAATCACAACAATTTTCTTCAAAACCTCCCAGTTTGGAAATCCCCTGCCTGCTGACTTTGAGAATGACCTCAAGGAGGCAGCTAATGAGGAAGGCTTTGGTAACTAATAGTAATTTAGTGCTAATAATTAATACTAAAACACAAGAACTTTTAAAATTGTCTACACTGCCCACCCTCCAAATGCTCAAGCCACAAAAAGTCAATTAGGTCTTCTACCACCACTTAATCCATCAATCAGCCACTCTACAACTTATTTTCTCCTCTTTAGATTTCATTATTTTTTACATCAGCCCAATTTCATCTATAAAATTAAAAAAATGAAAAAAAAACATGAAAAAAGAAACACAACATATTATGTTTAATAGGTTCAAAATTTGTTTCAGGCTGAAAAAATTTTCAACTGGTTCTGCCAGTACAAATAAGCATTGTAATCAGGCAGATGATAATAGACTCTCTTCGTTAATTAGTCAGAAAATTGAATCAATAAACATATTTGGCAGTTAGCTAGAAGCTCACTTAAAACAATACCTTTAGAAAAAAGTTAAAATTAGTTTTGTTTCTCTGAGTCTGCTGGAAAATTCACAATGACCATGATCTTTATGGCCATGAATGAATAACTAAATCCTATGACTCCTTTCAAGAGGGCACTTTTGAGGAAAGTCTTCCTTAATGTATTTTTATTTAAATTTACACTTGCCACAAGACAAATCTTATCTCCTAAAAAACTGCTAATGAACAGAGCAGGAAATTATTTTATTGATGATAATGCAAAATTTTGGTGGCCAGTCATCTATCAACCCCACCCATGTCCCTTGGTGATTTGATTTGCCCATCATCAGAATCTGTTCTGTCTGGGGAAAAATTATCAATAAAAAATATGTTATATAATTTCTGTTTACTTTCCTCACCTTTTACTAAGACTTTTACGTCTTTAACCAGAGGGATAGCAAATATCTCTGGATTCCCAGAGCAGTAAATTTCCCTAGTTCTTTTGTTTCTAATGCCTAATACTGGACCTGACATATGTTGGATGCTTATCATTTATTTAAATGAATTAGCAGTAAATATTTAAAATTATTGACAAAATTTTTAGGCAGCAAGGTAAATTCTGGAAATAACAAAAGGCTAAAGGAAAAGACATTCCAGAAAGAAATAACAGATTCTTTGAATTTCCTGAATATCAATAGTTTTGGGTCACCTTCATTAACTTTTTAAGACTGTAGTTTTAGAGATGGATTAAACTTTGAAGTCCATACAGCTTAACTAAGGAAAATACCATCTTTTCCAGGACCCTCTGCCTGCCTTGGCAAGATGCATAAAGAGCATGCACACAAAGAGAGTAACTGCAGTTGGACTTGCTTTTGAAGCCAGTCTTGATGACAGCACAGTGACAATTTAGATCAAAAGATTGTTGCAATAGAGTCTCAGATCAAAAGATTGTTGCAGTAGAGTCTTACTCTAGCCTTTCTCCCCACTATGATTTCAAGAGCTAGATTCAGTGTTATAGACCAGGGCAAAGAAAAGGGCGGCTGAGAGCCTGTGGCAGGGAAGCCCATAGACAGGATCATGGGATGCCGCTTATGTTGTTCATGGGATTTTGAGGACAGATATTTATCTTTTTCCTACTTTGGGGATTAGGAGGGTTTTGTTTGTTTGTTTGTTTGTTTGTTTTTCAAGTTTTTAAAACAAGCTCTGACCAGTTTCATTAAAGAAAAAATTTGCATGATTTACTTTTCACTTGTCTGTTCTGGCATGTTTCTAATGTCACAATCACCTGGATCCATGATAGCCAGCATGCATACTCTGTACTATTTTCCACATGCTGTGCCCAATTCAATATCATCACCACCACAGTGACGGACACCAGTCTTGGCCAACATGGCGTGAAATACTCTATTGCAGATTTCCTCAAAGCTGGGAAGTTGTTGGCAAGGATGACCAGTTTTGCTTTGCCTTTTCTGATCACTTGCAGAGTCTGCTTGTACCCCAGCACATATTTTCCACTTTTCATAACAAGTTTGAGCCTAGAGTTGATTGACTTTGTGGCCACCATCTTTCTGACTTAGGTAAGGGATGACCCACAACCAAGATCAGCCTCCAAGATCTATCATTTAAATTTCAAATTTCAGGGGTACAACAAAGAAACTGCAGGGACTGCTATGGATTAAAATTTAATTACTGCTACAGGCAAATACTTGTATTTTTTCCTCTACATTTCTACTTTATACAGTTACTAAAACAATTACTTTAGGCAGCTGGAGCAGGAAAGCATCTAAAATAAAAATGTTTCTCTGAGTCATAAATAACGCTTATATAAGAGGAAGTATAGAATAGTAGATAATTCATTGGGCTTTGTAATCATTCCCAGGTTTGACTCCCAACTCAGATACACACTAGCTGCAAGAGTCCCAGTTTATTGATCTGTAATATAGATTTATAAAAATTCCTAATCCATAAGATGTAAAAAAGCAATATGTTATATGCTAAATAAATTGTAGCTTTTTGTTCGTACTCTACCTAAATTCAAAATTATTTGAGGCATGATAGATATTATTCTCTTTATTATTATTGCTATTGTTATTATCATCATTAGGCAGAATTAATGAATATTACATAGATAATATTTCTGGAGATACTATGCATGAATAAATAAAACCTTATGTAGATATGATCCAATTTTCACCTCTATCTGGAAACTCAGAAGAAATCTTATTGATTAGTATATTATAATTCTACGTGATGGTGTTCTTGGCCAACACTTAATTGAATAAATGTTTTTGAGGGTTTTAATTTTTTGATGTTGACCATTATAGACCTGAACTTTATGGAGGTTTTCACATTATCTGTTTTTTCATTTGATAAAGACTGGCTTGTCCTCCAAGATCATAGAACAGAGCAAATAATCCCATAACCCTGGTCTTTGTAGCTTTGTGGTTAGTATAAGTAAATTAACAGTCCCAGAGTTAGCTTATTTATGTATAATATTAATCTAAAATTATAATTCTTTAGGGATAACTTTCTCTAACTAGTAATCTGTCATCCTTAAAATAAATTGGCATCTCATCAAGTCTCTACCACATATTACTTTTTACTAAAATGACTTTTATCTTTTCTACCTTATATCAGGTCCTTCTCTTATTTCATTCTGCATATCAGTGTCAGATTAATCTTTTCAAAACATTATTTTTACCTTCAAGACAAAACTCAGATGTCACCACTCCCAGAAGCTTTGTTATACCTCCTCTGGTTTAGTTGTGCATACTTATACATGTCTATTATTGTACCTTACGGGCTGTATTGCAATAATTTATTCTAGACTACTCTTCAGCATTGACTGCAGGGTCTGTTCAAGAAATGTTTAGAGATAGTTTGTATAAATCTCCCAAATAGTCAATATCTTCTGCCTCTTAGAGTGTAAAATCTATAATTTTTTACTGCCTCATAAATCGATAAAATTCTCACCCAATTTATCTTACTTGATCTAGACTCTTCTGTCCCAATTTTACCACACCCATCTGGAAAAATATTTTGTCTTTGCCACACTTGTTCTAAGTTTCTTAATGCTATCCAAATTCAAACTCTTCTTTGAGACACATATCAAGTGCCACACATTGTATAAAACTTTTTCCTAGTCATTTTATCATACACTGATGTCTCTTCTCTAATTTTTTATAACTGTAGCTCAGTGTATGAACGTTTAGATGTTTTGATAAGTTGGCTGGAGTTCAATCCTCTGTGATCAGAGTAAGTTTATTAATATATTTTGATTTAGTTTCTATAAATGTGATCAGGAATGAGAAGAGTACCTACATTATAAGGTTGTTGTGATAGTTAAAGAAGGTAAAGGACTCAATAAAAATTAATAGTTGCTATTGCATAGAGTATATGAATTTAACATTTAATAATAGAGTATTTTGTCTTTAAATTCAATTCACGTTGTTTATTTTTTCCTGGTAAGATTGTGAGCATTTCAAGAACAAGAATTTACACTTTCTTTGACTACCTCATAATATAAAGAGAAATTCATTCTACTCAACACTTTTTACAATATTTTTTAAATTCTTTTAGCTATTGGCGAATTGAATAAAAATGTTTCACAAGGTAATTGCTCAATCCTTTTAATATTATGAAGATTATTTTGAAAGTTATTACTTTATGCATTCACTCTGTATTTACCAAGAGCTCAAGACTTTGCAAAATAGATTCTTCAAAGTTGTTGATTTGGATTCTTTTCTAAGACAGTTTATGGTACTATTTTTAGGCACAAGTCACTTTCCTCCTATGGAAGTGGATCTTCTAATTGCATTTGTCAATGCAATTTCAAGAGGCATAAATCTTATGAGGTAGCCCAAACTAATGTCCATTTCTCTTAACTTTTTCAGCAATAATCACAGAGAATCTCAGTGAAATATTTTTTAAAAATAATTTCTATATAGTGTTTGCTAGCAAGTTGCAAGAGATCAATGTGAGAAAGGTGGATGCTTTGTTTAAAGTAATATTTTAGTAATTCGTGTACAAAGTAAGTTAATTGAAATAAGAAAAAGGATAACATCTCTTCATTATCAGCTCAGATAGTTTTCTATATTACAACAGCATTAGTACTCAGAAAAAAAGTCAACTTAATATCTTTTTACATGTGTATGTAATTAAGTATTAAAGGGGATTCTTTACTAAGTATTACAATTAGAAGGAATCTTAAATAATACATGTATGTATATATGCTTTCTTTTTATTAATTATGTTTAATCAATTTTTTAAAAATTATTTTTGACTCATCCTCAAACATGTCATTTTAGAGGCTAATTTTACTACAGTTTGTTTTGTATTGTTACACATATTGCCTCAGTAGAAATTCAGCAAAAACCTCAAACTGGAATTCACATCCAAGCTCAGAGGTTTCAAATTGAAATTCTAAGCACAATCAAGGTCATTTAATGTACTGCTTTGGAAGAAATCCAGAAAAGCATGTGTCCTTTAAATTTCCTGGAAAATATCAACTGCTACTGAAGAGGTAGAACAAATAGCTTTAGAATGATATAATCATTATAATTTTGTTTATATATCCAAATTAAGACATTTTATAAATCAATTTTAATATTTAAGACAAATGTAATAATGATATTTTTATTATTTGTAGGAGTGTTTTTTTTTAAAGAAGTTGGATTATCTAAAAATTAATTATTTGAGATTTTTGATAAATATGTCTATCAGGAAAAAAACTTCAACATTTAATGACATTGTCCTTAACATCCATTTTGAAATTCCCTAAAAAATATGTTGATAGTTTAGAGTTATTATTTTCTCTTATAGTTTGTTTTATTAGCTTTTACCATAACTATAATGAATATAATTATTCATATTAAGAATAGCTTACATAGTCCACAGCTAATGTGAAAATAATAACTCTCCTTAATTATAAGTAGCCTTTATCATCATTTTTGAGTGTGAACTATATAACTCAGTTATTAACCTACAAAATAAATATGCCCACATGCTTTATGGATAAAGTACTAATCTTATTACACTCATGTGTGGTTTCTGGAAACAGTCATCTAAAGCAGGATGGAGAGAGACTGGACAATGAAGAGGCAATGAATGGAAGAATGTTAGGAGATCAAACAAGATGACCATAGAAAAAGAGAACACTAAGAGTGAGAACAAAGTTGAAAGTTGACAACTAGTTTGAAAGTTTGGGTCATAGGTAAGCAAAAAATGAATGCAGACAGAAACTTAGCAAGAGTTCTGTAGAAAGAGAAATCAGAAGTCTAAGGCAAGAGGACTTTACAACTAAAGGAGAATGTCTCCAAAACATCATGTTTGCTATATTTTTCTGCCTTGAACATGGCAGTGCATTTCTTGATATCTACAATATATTCTTATTCCAAACTTACAGTTATTCAGTTAATTCCACCTCATTTTTTTGATTGTAAGTTCTAAAGTCATCCACAGAATAAATTGTGGCACAGACTTTTATTGCCCACAGGGATAAACTGTGGTATGAGCATACAGAGTTAATGAATTAGTGGTAAGTTAAAAATTCTTGCCCATGGCTTAGAAATCTCAGAATTCTAATTGGAATATAATACTCTCATCCTGTCTCCGGGGTTCTCCCAGAAAAAATAACCTGAGGTTTTTTGTTTGTTTGTTTGTTTTAACTCTCAGACACAGAGCTTTTGCTAGTTGTGATATTAAGATGATATCGTTTAGGTGAAAAGTATAACCGAACCCTTTTGAGAGTTTTCTTCACATATGTAATTTTTCACAGAAAATTTTTCTTACCATTCATCTATTTTTTTCTTTATTTAATTTCTTTAAAAAAAATTTTATGTGAATATTAAAAAAGAGAAAATAGCATGAGAAGGCAGGTTTGAAGGTATGTTGAACCCTAAAAAAGAAGCTTAGTAACTTTTTTTTGTTTAATTCCAGGTAACGCCACAGAGTCCCTTCAAGGTTTTTGAGTTACATTTTTCATTCTGGTATCTGTGAATCTTCTTGGCTCTAAAATCATCTCCTAGGACAGAATGACAGCCTCACATCTATAATCACAGTTTCTGGTAACTCAGCAGAGCCACAGGCCAAAATTCTCTCCCAGGAGAGCAATGGGCCCAGACCCAAAGACAGCTAAGGAGATCGATTGTAATAAAGCTACTATTTCTTTTTCAGAACTATTCATTCTTAAATAAGGAAATGTTTGAACTAAAACCCATGGTCAGCAACATATATGACTTTTTAACTTTTCTCAGTCTTTTTGAACAGTTTACAGGACAAAATGAGAAGAAACTAAGTGGGGAAATTCAAAGGATAGCTTAATAACTAATTATTGAATAAATGAAAAAATGTATGAGTGAGTAGAATGCTTACTAAAGGATGTTCACTTAACGAAATTATTCCAACTGAATTCAGGAGAAAAATTAAACATGTCTTAAAGAACTTAAACAATTCATTAGAAAGAAGCCCAAAAAGAAATCTAAAATATTAGTATAATTGCATTTCTGTTATTTTGTCTGCTTATCAACTAAATGAGAAAACAAACATATCTTCTACTAAAGTCAAATTTCAACAGTATGAAGCTGTTTTCGACTCTCTTTTTGTCATTAACACTGACCTACCATACAGGATGGAGTTATCTAAAATAAGATTTTTATCATTAGTGGAATTTAGTTTTGTAATATTTCTTTTTTAAGCAGTGCATTCTGATAACCAGAATTATTTAGAAACTCAAAGTTGTTTGAAAATAGGATGTCCACATACATTCTCATTATTAGAAATCCAATTCTATCATATGGAATCAAGTTGAAATACATCCAACACTACCTTTGGAGACTGGGACTACACAATATGAGAATTAGAGCAGGAGTGAAGGATAAATAATAGGTTGAGTGATTTTAATTTTAACTTTATATCATTTGAATTTTGGTCATTTTTTATGAGTACTTTTGTGCTAAAAATGATTAGTTTAATACTATACCCAGATCCAAAAAGATAACACTTATCTAAGAGACATATGGTTTTGCTTCTATATAAGTTGAATCTTTTTCTGAAGCAATGTTATGACACATTTCCTTCCAACCACTGTGGTTCATTCCAGGTATGCCCATTGGAATATCCTGGCCATTGATGGCCATTACGCTAAGAGGATGTGTGATAAGTAGTTAATGCTTTTACACATATACACACCTACAATAGCTGGAGCTTAAGGGTCCATCACAATGTAGAGACCTTAGTTAACATTATCCAGTGCTGCTAGAACACAGTCCATGGTCATTGTGACCATGTCACTGAATTCCATGACTAAAAACACTTCACCCATATATTTAATATATATGTGGATGAATTTTGCCCATTTCGCAACATGCCAGAGATTCCTGCTAGTGATACTATGCCTATTGCAGTAATTGTTCAATGCACATTAGTTAAATGACTATTATGTGTCAGTCAAACTGGGGCTTGGAGATGCCAAGATAAAATATAATTTTTGTCCTATCTCTTAGATTTTGCATTTTCATGGGCTGATCTTCCATTTAGCCTCTCAATGAATAACCTATCTTAATTTATAGTCTTCATGATGATTTCTACTCTCTTCTCATAATTTCTTTGAGCATGGGTCGTTAACTTCTATGATGATCTCAACATTTTAATGAATTAAAGTATAACTTTACAAATAAACACACTGGCTTCTAGAAACTAAAAAATCCATGAGCCTAGAATATTAAGATTGCTAATTTTTTCAACTCTCTTTCATTGATTCATGTATAGCCTTCAACTACAAAACAAAAAACAGGAACAAAAAATACCCTGTAAACATTAAATAACCTTAATCCTGGAAGGTGTACTTAGACTTCTATGCGTTCATATTCTTTTTTGCCAATTTGACTGGAAAATTCTCCAAGCTTATTTTAATTAATTTAATGAGAAAAATGAAGAAGACTGTTGTTAAAAAAACTATAAAGACATATTCATAAGAATTTTCATATTTGGTAATTGGATGTTTGCAGCTCCTTTCTCACTACTTCCTTACAAAATCAGCCGTCAGTGACTAACAGAAAGAAGATAACATGTTTTCTCAGCTTGGCAGAGTGGAATTACAGCAGGAGAAAGGTTCACAATGCTAGTGCAGAAAGATTGGCCCTTCTAAGAATATGAAAATTGTATAGTCAGTAGTCAGTAGGATAATGAAACATAGAAAATAGTCTAAAAAGCCTCTATGGGATTTTATACAACCGTTTGGCAATCAAGTCAGGCAAGAAATTTATTTTTTATTTAATGTAAAGTTGAAGATTTTTGAAAGAATGAATGATATTTTGGTCTTAAAAATCAATTGTGTATAGGGCATCCAGACACAGAGTATTAGAGTTTTGGCAGAGTGAGGACTTCTAACTGGCACTGTCAAAGAACTAGCAAGGGGAGATCAGTATCTGCAGAGATCAGGGACAGGACAGCAGAAGCGAAGGGAGACTTGTTACATATAAGGAGGGATCCATCTATCCATCCATCTATCTATCTATCTATCTATCTATCTATCTATCTATCTATCTATCTATCTATCGTCTATCTGATACATTTACAAACACAGAAACACAAACATATATATATACCTTTAAGCATGTATTATATAATGAGAGCCAAGACTCTTAAAAAAAAAGTTGATATTTTAAGGCTGAGGGAGAGAACATGTAAGATCATGAGCGAGGGAAC
>NW_011888807.1:11782899-11793091 GCF_000151845.1 Pteropus vampyrus
ATTTGGTAATTGGATGTTTGCAGCTCCTTTCTCACTACTTCCTTACAAAATCAGCCGTCAGTGACTAACAGAAAGAAGATAACATGTTTTCTCAGCTTGGCAGAGTGGAATTACAGCAGGAGAAAGGTTCACAATGCTAGTGCAGAAAGATTGGCCCTTCTAAGAATATGAAAATTGTATAGTCAGTAGTCAGTAGGATAATGAAACATAGAAAATAGTCTAAAAAGCCTCTATGGGATTTTATACAACCGTTTGGCAATCAAGTCAGGCAAGAAATTTATTTTTTATTTAATGTAAAGTTGAAGATTTTTGAAAGAATGAATGATATTTTGGTCTTAAAAATCAATTGTGTATAGGGCATCCAGACACAGAGTATTAGAGTTTTGGCAGAGTGAGGACTTCTAACTGGCACTGTCAAAGAACTAGCAAGGGGAGATCAGTATCTGCAGAGATCAGGGACAGGACAGCAGAAGCGAAGGGAGACTTGTTACATATAAGGAGGGATCCATCTATCCATCCATCTATCTATCTATCTATCTATCTATCTATCTATCTATCTATCTATCTATCTATCGTCTATCTGATACATTTACAAACACAGAAACACAAACATATATATATACCTTTAAGCATGTATTATATAATGAGAGCCAAGACTCTTAAAAAAAAAGTTGATATTTTAAGGCTGAGGGAGAGAACATGTAAGATCATGAGCGAGGGAACATGTAAGATATTGTCCCAGAAGCAAAGGAGTACTCAAAGAATGATGGAGAAATATCTGTATACATTTACATTTGTAATTATTTACAAAATTTTGAAGTACCTTACAATAAAATCATATTAATTACAAAAGGGAAAAGAGTGACTTTACAATTGAGAAGCCCGGCAGGTGCCACCTTAATTAAGTGGTAAAAGTAAACATCATCAGTAAAGAAAAGAGTCAAAATCATGCACCATTTTACAGTTCTTAAATGTTTTAAAGGTAGGGAAAAGTCTTTGTCATGCACTTACAAATTTCTCTCCAATTTGAGAGTTTCAAATTGAAAGTTTTAAAAAACACAAACACTAAGTATACAAGGAAGGAAAACTAACTCTACACCTTGAGATTATAAAATTTAAAGGCCTCAACTGATCAAGTTCCTTAATCCAGAGATTAAATTGAGCATTACCAGGGAATATTCCATGGTACTGTATGATACTCACCTAACCTCACTTTGTCCCTTTCATCAGAAGCCCTTTTCTCCACCATTTTCTTTCCTGTGTTAAGATAATGCTTCTTGAGTTTAACTATGATACAAGTTGCCTACATCAATAATTAAGTTTCCCAGAGAGCTACCTTTAATGATTCTACCAAATCAGATCTTTTATCCTGCTTATACTTGCATATGTTCCAGCTCTGGCCCAACTTCTATGTGCTTCGGGGGTAATAGAGACTAATGACTAAGGGTAAGAAATCTTTAAGGTATATTCCTGGGTTCATATTTCTCTTATGAACTATGCGAAGAAAGGCAGATCTTTTTAACTACTTCGTGGTTCAGTTTCTTCATTCGTAAAAAGAAGTTAATACTATTTACCTAATGCGGTTTTAAGAATTAAATAATTTAGTATATTTAAAGCACTTAGAACACTGCCTGAAACATAAGTACTATAAGTATATTTGATGTTATTGATATTACTTTAACTGCACTGTAACATTCCATATTATATTGAATCCGCTGTAGAAATATCAAAATCTTTGCCATTCTGCATTTTTTTGCACACATGTAAAAGTTCTGGGCTTTAATGCCAACTATTTTGGTTGGAAAAAATGGCATGGAATAGTGAAGTTTCAACTTCTCCAGTGTTGGAAAAGATTTTGTCTTTAGAGAGTTGCTATTCTCTCGAATTAAATGCATGCTTCTACAGCAAGGGCACCAATATTTATTGAAAGTCAAGTAAGTCAAAGTTGACATATGTTTTTGATAATTTTGTCACTAATGTCAAATGTCTTGAAACATAAATTATTGGTATTGAACTTTCCACTTTGTGATCATGTGGCCTAATATTTGGTTTCTAGAAATGCACTGCATTGTAAAAACAGGCATATGTGATGACAATGGTATCCATCTTGTTGACGAATTCCTTGGTTATTCAGCCCTTAGAAAAATATTTAATTTGTGTTTCTGACTGTTTGGGAAAAAATTAATCCTTATACAAAAATAACATAATCATGATATCCATTCTTATTCAAAGTCTTCTTGTATATGTATGAGTCTACTTAAAACAAATGGAAAAGTGAAGATTATAAGTACCTAATGGTAACCAGTTTCCATGAGAATGACAAAACAGACATAGGAAATCCATGGTACTTAGTATTTTTCCGCTAGACAGGCTTCTCTGGTTTGTCAGCCACTAGCATATCTGATTTGTGCATTGCTTATATGTTTCCCATATTTTTGAAATGTTTTATGTACCAGATAGTATTATTTATAATTCCTATAACCAATAATAATTATAATATCATGGTGCTGATAACAATTTTATAGAGCTGTATATGTATAATTATAAAAAAAAAATTACAGAGTTAGAAAGTAATACTTAAATCAGATCAAAGTAAGAGAGAAAGAAAACAGTAAGCATTTGTGTATTCACGCATCATGGTAAGAGGCTAAATATCACTAATTACTTTGTAAAGACCTCACATTCAACTTCTGTGGTAATCCCTTATCCTCCAAATTCCACTGTGAATTTTTTTTTATCATTTTCTTTTTTATATAAGTAGTTTACCATTTATGTCTGCATATCTAAAAAATATTTAGTTTTGTACATTTTGAACATTATATGAATAGAATTATACTGTATGTATGTGTGTCTGTGTGTGTTCTGTGAAATATGATTGTTTTCCTTCATTAAAAGTGCATTTTCAAACAGTCCATCCATGTTTATATAAAAATCTCTCATCTTTTCACCTATACACTGATAAAATATTCTACCTAATGTGTATAAACAAAACTTATTTATTAATTCATTTATTTTCCTCTAAATGCTTATCAGGGTGTTTGCAGATATTTTTTCTATTACAGAAAATAAATACTACTATGAATATTCTTGTACATTTCTTTTAGTTCACAAGTGCAAATGTATCTTTAGAGTGTATAATTAGAACTGATGAGTAGTATGATTTTTTTATCTTTAATTTCTCTATAAAATTCAAGTCTGTTTTTCAAATGTGTTTTACCAATTTTAACTCTCACCAAAAGGATATGTCCTCCCATTGCTTCTCATTCCTGACAGCATTTGGTTTTGTTCGATTATTAAATTTTTGTCAATCTGGATGTAAAATAGTATCTCATTATATTTTTAATTTACATTCAATTTGCATTTCTCTAAGGGTCTGTCAAGCAGGAGCTGCAGATTTGAGGAAGTAGAGACACAGCTGCTGTGAAAGAAGCCTCCAAAAGTAGAAAGAGGTATGAAATATTTTGGCTTTTTTTCTCTTCACACCCTCCAGTATTCCATAAGTGCCTCTAATTGGAAAAACTTACCTGGAAATTTGAGATTAAGAAAGTCTGTGGGGTGTAATTACTTGATATACAGAGCAGGTCAGAGACAGGCAGAAATTGAATCTGAAATCAAATACAAATATGGTTATTTTGCTATACGATATTTGACTTGTTATTGAATCTCTTCTGCTAGAATACAAGCTTGATAAAGAAATACATTTTTTATATATCATACCCTTTGCTAGGTAGAGTTTCCAGCACAAATGATGTGCTCAATAAATATTAAATGAAAAAAAAACAAATGAATGGTCAAGACCTACACAGGCCATAGCCTTTCACATATTTAAATATTATTATTTGAAAATTAAATGGTTAAATAAATTGTTATAATTTAATTTTTAAGATTTTTATTATTTGATAGCAGTTTTAGGTTCAGAGCAAAATTGAAAGATTTCATATATACTCCCCGCCTCAACATATGCCTAGGCCCCTACATTATCAACATCCCCCACCAGAAGGGTACATCTGTTACAATTAATGAGCCTCATTATAATCACCCCAAATCCATAGCTTACATTAAGGTTCACTATTGGTTTTGTATATTATATGGGTTTTGATGGAATTGTAATTACATGTATCTATCATTGCAGTATCATACAAAATAGTTTCACCACCCTAAACATGTTCTGTGTTCTACCTAGCTGTCCCTCCCACCCCCATCATCAGGCCATTATTGATCTTTTTCTTGTTTCCATAGTTTTGCCTTTTCCAGAATATCAGGTAGTTGGAATAATAGTGTATGTAGTCTTCTCAGATTAGCTACTTTCACTTAGTAATATGTATTTTTATGTCTCCTCCATGTTTTTTCATGGCTTGATATATTATTTCTTCTTAATGCTAAATAATATTTCCTTGTGTGGATGTATCACAGTTTATCCATTCACCTAATGAATGATAATTTAGTTGCTTCGAAGTGTTGGCAATTAAATAAAGCTGCTATAAACATCTGCGTGCAGAATTTTGTGTAGACAATGCTTATGGGAAATAGGAAGAAATGATTTCTAAAGTGTCTCTACTTCTGAAATAATTTCCAAAGACTTAATAGTATTTTTAAATTAATTCTTCTTCTGCATGTAGCATAGATATCAGGAATCATTCACTCACATCTTAACTTTCATATTTATTTCTTCCACTGATAAAACAGTATCTACCTATCTATTCATTATTATTATGGCTCTCTTAATACTGTTGTGTAGATCTTTCATTTAGGTCAACCTAATCCTCTACCTTGCTAACTGCTATTTTTTTACTGTGCTCTCTAAATTCACTCTTTCCTTTTATTTTATCCTTGTATCTGAGTTGTTTCTTCTTGTTCTACAAATGACTAATTTCTTTTTATGTGTAAGATATTCACCTCCTCAAAGTCTTTTTCTGCCCGTCTTACATATGGTGGACTTTTTCTCTCGATCATCTAACTGTATTTTTTTTATGTCAGTTGTCATGGCCCACAGTTACCCTGAATTGTTCTTGTTTTCTTATTTCTGTGTTTCGCCCCGCTAGAATATAAGCTCTTGGGGGAAGGAAATTTGTAGGTTTGTTTCATGCTGTAGATACAAAGACTAGTATAGTATCTGGCAGCTCTATAAATTAATGATTTTACTAAGAAGCACCAGTTTGTTTGTTTTTTCCTCAGATAGATGAATTACTTTTAAAATAAAAACAAATGTGATTTTCACCAATGCATGACTATCATACTGGGTTTATTTGTAGTAGATAATTGCATACACACATGCTAGGGAAACAGAATAAATTTAGACTTGCCTTATCATGTAACTCTTTGTACTGATACCTTATTTTCTTCAGGATATTGATCATAGTAAAGACAAAAGTACATTATTGGCTATCGAAAAATTATCTGACTCTACTTTTGTACTATAAACATCTCTAGTTTTTTTAATATTGTCAGCATATTCCATTTCTTTGGCTCTTCTTACCCTTTGAGTCATTCGTCTCTGAAAACACCTCAGGTTATTATATTCCTCTTAAAGCGCTGAGTCTGGAAATTGACAGTGGCCTAAGTAGTGCCAAGAATATGAACTCTATGGCTCTGCTGCCTTTAAAAAGTACATGTCTCTAAGCTTGATGAGAAATTGACATTGATTCATTCATATTTTAAGTACCCAACAGGAAAAATTATAGATATTGATCTTGCTCATTTCAAAAACTAAAAATTTAAATAAATTTAGAAAATAAAAATGCTTACAAAGTGATCACCAAGATAAAAAATGTTACAAATATTTGACAGAAATTGCTTAATATACATTTTAAATTGCAATTTACTTACCCTTTAAACAATTCCTATCATTTAGTAAGTTAATTTAATTTGTTGGACAAAGGAGGAATTTTTCAAGTTTATTGAATAGTTTTTTCAAAATTAAAGAGCATGTTAAATACAAAGTTGCAAAGATAAAATTAGATAAATATTTTTAAATGGTCTCACATTATTTGAAAACTATGCCATTATAGTTTGGGATTAGATTTTACAGTTGAATGATATTCTAAAATTCTATATAATTCTATATAACACATGGTTATATAGAATTTTAGAATATCATTCAACTGTAACATAGTTGAGGAAACTGAGACTCAGGAAATTAAATCACTTACCCAAGATCTGACAGCAGCAGAACCAAGAGCAGGATTCCAGACTTCTGACTTACAGTCTGCTTCTTCTTTAATTATACCATGTTGTTACATATCCAGGAAGATGATTGCGCAAACCGAAAATGGAATGATTACTCACGAAAGTCCATTGCCTATTGTTTCACTATGAGAGATCGAATGATGTAGTGTAAAGATAACAGTATTTAAAACCTAAAGACATGATATCAGCATCCTATTCTGGTATTAATCGAGTAATGGTGGGTAAGTCACTTGATTTTCTTGAGCTGAAGTCTTCTTAGAGGGTAATTATAAAGATTAAATAAAGAATATGCAGATGTTTCTTTAAAATTCTGCAGTAATTATCAGGTTTTTTTAGGCTGTTAGTCCTATTTTACTTCATATATAATGTCAGGTAAAATTTTCATGTTCCTGGATAAAAAACCTCATTACAAAAAACATTATCAGATTCATTAGACAATTTTTTTATTTGTCCAGCAAATCTAGAGACTAGGTTATTCTAGATGATAAATTTGTATAGTTTATGGTTAATGTTCAAAAAATCAAAAGCATAGATTTCCTTTCTTTTAAATCAGATTGAATACACTAGAATAAACCAAAATGTACAATATTGTTAATGAAATAATCACGACTATCAATATCATGAAACAATGTGTAAAGAAATTTATTTTATTTGCTAAATCTTTTCAGTCATTTAAATTCTAGATAAATGACAGCTTTACTATGATTATAAAATACCTTGGAAAAATTATCACTACAGGGGAATAAAAGTAATTTTTATTGAGTTTTAAATTTAGGAGATCAATGAAATACATCACCAATACTCTTTTATTGCCAACCAGCATTTACTTAGAAATCATAAATTTGAAAATCTCTCTTGCTAAAGAATCTTAATTCTCAAAAACAAATATATTATAAATAATATAAAAACCATATATGATAAAATTACAAAAGCCACTAAAATAGTCTATGGAAGACGTCCATTTTCAGGGTTTCCGTTCAGTGTTCTACCAGCTTTTCTTAAAAAGAGAAAATACAAAAGCTGGAAGCCAAAGAATTATATGCATTAGAGACTTTTTGTGCTTGCAGGATAGGAGCTATTAGATCATAATGTCCACAATTTTGTAAGTATAGAATTGTTTCCTATACCATTACCCACTTCTTTGTCTGTTCTACATAAATGGCTCAAGCAAGGGGCTTTTTACAGTGTCCCTTAGGAAACAATTCCTCAGCCTAATAGATATATAACAAGGCTGCCTTTTCTAAGACAGTCACTCAAAAATTTCATCCCATTACTTCTAGTTATTTTCTCTTGTCAAACCTAAAATTTGTTCCTTTTCCCCTCTTTTTTACACTATAGATGCTTTCAAGTGATTGAATTTCCCATTAGTCTTTTCACCAAATTAAATGGATACCGTCTTTTAATCTCTGTCCATTAATCATTTCATTTAGACCCTTAATCACTTTTATTGTTCCTTCCTAAATTTGTATTTGTTCACATTTCTCTCATATTGAGAAATCTATATTTCTTCTCTGTATTGTGGGTAATTTTTAAAGAAATTTAATTGGTCTTATTTCTGCCTAGACTAGTCTCAGCTCACAGAGATGATTCTTTTCTATTTTCCTCAATATCATTTATGCCTACGTTGCACTTTATTGACTATGTAACTAATTACACACCCTGTAGTTCTTGTTGTTTTATTTTTGTACACTTGACTATGCAATTTTCATAAGCCTTTTAATGGGATAGATTGTTTTTCCTCCTTTTTGGAATCCATAGTGTTCATTAAGCTGTTATATATAGTTAAATTTAAAAAGTATATTTGTTCATCAATTTTATCCAGGAACTGCACTTACATAAGCCTAAAAGAAATATTATAACCCAGGCTTAAGAATTGAGTCATAAAGTAGTTTTATCTATCTAAAATTTTCTTGTAGCAATGACCTTCCTCCCACCTACTAAATTTGCTCAGGTTTTCCAAGCTAGATCAATTTCAAGGGAGATTAAAACATATTTGCCACAGTACCTAGTATTTCTCACCCTATTAAGAACTGTTTTCTTAAAATCAGAGGTCCATTGCACCTACTGAAGATTTCCAGATAAACGCATATCTTTTTAAGCAGACAGAATACATGAAATGATTATTAGATTAAATATTTTAGCTCTCAGTGGAAAGTTCACAGCTCATAATGACAATGAGATGCTCAGTAGGTTATTTGTTAAGGTAGATTGAGTGGTAACATAATCTAGAAAACTCCTTTTTCATCTAGGGAAAGATAATAGCCGAGATTGGACTGTCCCAGTGGAGGGACTCTGCATAGTCTCAGACAAAAGGCAGGTTTGGAGGAGACGAGGGCTAAAACAGTAGACAAACAAGTGATGTCCACTTCCCTTTAGGATATGCTTCTGCTCAGCTTTCTAAAAGACTATTTTTCAGAGGCTCAGAGATGCTGAGAATCACTGACAAGAATAAATATCAAAAGATAGGACCAAGACTGAAATATTGTGAGGCATTTTTATTTTTATCTGTTGCACTTTCTGTACACCAGCCACAGAGTAAATGATACAATTATGAATATGATCTATAGTAATGTTGATTATGTTGAAAACACAATCTGGAGTAGAATGTGGTATAAACCACATCCTTCCTGGATCATGTAAGAAGATGGGATTATGGTTATTCCTGTAGTGTTTTAGTAACTCCTTGAAAAGTATAACTCCTTCTAAGAAAAACCACAGGAAGAATACAGAAGATATTAATCTTAGTGGGATTTCAAAGTAGCAATTTGTTTTCATGGGTCAATGATTCACTTCAGAATGCCATGTAACTTGAACAAGGAATAATATATATAATTTAGCAATGAGATTTAAAATATTACAGCTGGAATGCTGATAAAAACTTAGTATTACCTATTTTCTGAAAAATTACCCCTCAAAATTTGGTAAGAATCTACATTGCTGCTCCCGATGATGATGGCAAAATCATAGTTTTTTTTTCTGTTTACATATCTTTTTCTAAATTTATTAAAATACATACGCTCAATCAAAAAGCAAGTGATTAAAATTTGCAAATGTAAACAATGTGCTGTTTATGTTCTATACTAGTTCATAAAACATTAATAAACATCTTTATTGAAATAGTTTATTATCGATTTTCACAGCACCCTCCTGAGCACTATGTTTCTATAAGAATACATGCTCATATGATTTTCTGTAACTTGTTTTATTTGTAGTCAATTATCAAACATACATTTCAACAGTAATACTTATGTACATGTTTAGATATGAATTATTTATTTGTTTGCATCTACTAAACAATATGTTCTAAATTTGGTACTATAAGAAAAGTAATTAGTGGTCATATTTTGGCAAGACTGATTATTCATGAGCTGCATCTATTTCTAGTACATGGTTCCATTATCTTTTAGGTGCCTTATGATTTGTGTTTAATCCTTCGTACTACTTCTATCATTTTCTTCTGTTCTGAAGAGTTTGGTTTTAGTGCTTTTCTAATGGAATATTAATCAATCAGTATATTATTCTATAACTCAATGAATTCGATTTTCACTTAAATTGTTAATTTGAAGGGAGATTAACTTTAATTTTTAAAATCAGTAATTTTATTGCTTTTGTTTGATTTATGGTTCTTTTCAGTAACTATTTAAAGTCTACAAAATTATTTGTAGGAATTTCTTCTTGTATCTAAAAACAAAATATTATGGTTCTCAGGCTACAAGAATTTTATAATCAATTAAATGTATTTCTGTCTCCTATACCTTCTACACTCTGTACAGGAAAAATAAATGTATTGAAAGTTCAAAACCAAGAGGAGATCAAATTAGATAGCATGATCATTGTGGCTCTTAAATTAGAAGAAATTAGAAGAGGAACCGAGAGAGGGAAACTGGATTGCTTAAATGTTCCTTCCATGCAAAAAGATACTAGAAGTTCAACTGAAAATTGGAGTTAATTTAGGGATACTGCATCCTATAACACAAACATGCTATGTGTGTCCTATAAGACATTT
>NW_011888807.1:11794621-11796997 GCF_000151845.1 Pteropus vampyrus
TTTCTTCCTTCCTCCCTCCCTCCATTCCTCCTTCCCTCCCTTCATCTCTCCCTCCTTCTCTCTTTCTTCCTTGTTTTTCTTTCTTCTTTCAATATAGGACCTGGAATTTGTTATATTCTGAAGTGCAAGGATCAATGTGACTACTACCTGCCTTGATCATAACAGAGGACTTGGGTAATTACAACCTAGAATAGCTTTATCAACTCTCACATAAAACACCATTAGCATGTATTGAGCTTGTGGTTGGTTGAACACCTAGGTGGTTTCTCATTGATCTCTGAACTTAATTTTCAAAGAATCTATTACTCAAGGTTATATTTCAGCTATTATGCATTTAATCTCCTTTCTTTAAAGTTTGAGCGTCCATTTTCATATTCAATTAGTTTTTCAAGATGTCGACTCTCCCTTTTTGCTATAGCTCAGTTGTGGATTTGATGACGAGTTCTTCCCCGATAATATGTTAAACTTCACAGGGTGAAGTACACAGGCTTATAGATGGACATTTAAGTTTCCTTCACATCGACATTGATGAATCAACAAAGGAAGTCCACTTATTTAATTAGCTACAACTCCGCCTAAACATATTGCCATTCAGCCGATCTTCTCTACTTTCTATGTATGAAATAAGGAAATTCTTTGTCATATCCTTACCTAAAATCAAGATAAACTATTTCCAAGACATTTTCTTGATCTAAAAGCTGCCTAACTTTGCAAAAATAGAAATTAAGTTTTGCTATATATGACTCCTTCTCAATAAAGCTATGTTCTTTCTTTGTACTTTAAAATGCCCTAATTGCTTTAAGAACAGGATATTTTAAGAAGCTCAGGATATTTGTTACTCTTATTTATTGCTTAATTACCCATTTTCTTATTTTTAAACAATTATTATATTTTTGTATATTAAAGAGAACTTTGGTGATCAAATTTGCAACTTACACAAATGAATATATAATTTTTCTGGTATTAATTTTTGAATATGGTTAAAATAGCTAGGTGTTCTAATATCAATTAACATTATTTTTTAAATATGAGGTTTGCAAAACCTTATCACACATTTTATTCTCACAATAATATATTTCATTTCTATATTAGAGAGAAGGAAAGAAACAAGTTAAAAAAACAAAAAACAAACATGACTTATCGGGCCAAACTATTGCACTGATATTGAGACTGAAAACCATTAAAATTCGATTCACTGTTCTAAACATAGAACACACTGGTTACCTACACTTAAATGTTGCTTATAAAAAACTTCCCTTTCTGAGAGATATGATAGGGGAAGTTATTTTAAAAGTAGTGAAAAAAGGAACATAACCTTATTTACAAGTAGATTTTATTTTCTTAACTTCAAAGCACAGAAAACACAAACTACTATGTTTACCAATATTTTACATTATAATTTATATTCTGCAATCCTCTCCTTCTTAGATGATGATGCTATTGTATTCATTTCTCTTTGCTATTAAATAAAAAATAATGTTGGTTGTTAATTTCTATTGTAGCTTTATCTACTTTTATGTGTTCAACATAGTGTCACATGAAAAGTAGATTTAATATTCACAAAATGAGCCAGGGACTCTTAACTCTAATATTATATTTTATATAGGCAGAAGTTGATCTAGGACAAAAGCAAATAACATTACTGTTTGATTGAATTTAACTACCTAAGATATATGATATATGAATAAAAACATGGTTTAAAATAATTGTTGTTTTATTATGCTTTATAAGCAAGACCTAAAGGAGTCATTAAAACAGAGCAGCTTTTAAATATGTTAGTTTTTGACTAGTTGAAGAGTTCCTTCTAAGTAGCATAACCGTTTGTGTATTTTGAAGGGCAAACCATAACATCTGAATATCAACCTTTATATAACAGCATACAGAAAATTGTATGTTTAGTTCCCCAAAGTGGAAGTAGTGGTGACACAGTGTTTTTTGTATCTATATCAATATTCATTTGTTCACTTCCTATAACTAAAAATTATCTGACATTTATATGCATTTTTAGGGCATTTACTTTTTTTGTCTCTTTTTCACACACACACACACACACACACACAATATTCGGAGCTTGTATTCACAGATTTGTCAAGATAATAGATAGTTATTCTTAAAAATTTAGTATTGGAATTAAAAATGTTCATTAATACTTTCTCCAATTTCAAGGTACTATAAGAGATGCTTAACTCATTTGTCTTTTGTTTTGTTGTTTTTCCTTTCATCTTTTGCCAAAGTATTTCACTTCTACATTTTAATTCTCAACTTTTATCTTACTTGCTTTACAATCCTGTTTGATATAGAGTAAAATATCCTCCTCTATGCCTCTTTTCTTTGCTAATTTTTATTGCAATTCTACATATTATGAGCATTCCATTC
>NW_011888807.1:11798182-11800354 GCF_000151845.1 Pteropus vampyrus
TATTTGTCAACTATTCAACCTGCCTATTTCATTGTAGTCATAGATAAATTGCATTAATTTTGTACAAACTCTACCTGAATAAAACACATCTTTTCTCATTTCTCATTAAATGTAGAGCTTTCAATTTGCACTTGGACTGCAAATGATTATTTTTTTCAAGTCCACTTGTAGCAGGAAGTCGAAAGACCAATGATATACTTGTTTTAAAAAAACAATTGGATATCAATCATCTCTGTTCAACTTTGCATGATTATTATACTTTCCTTAATATACTAAATTATAGCTTTTTTCTTTTACAGATTAGTCCCTATACAATTATACTGAATATAGTTATACTTTCATATTTTTATGTTAACTCTATTATAAATTGAAAAATTCTTAACCTAGGCTAAAGTGATAATAACCCTAAAGAAAAAGTCATTCCAAAAAGTTGTTCCAGAAACACAAAACAACAGCAATAGGGAAGTGCAGCAAAATGACTCTAATGTACTGCCAATTGGTCATGTCTTTTCACTCTGAATTGGTGGTCATGGATGTTTCAAAATATATGTTTGATGAGAATTTTGGAAATATGCTTAAGATCTCTGAATTTTCTAAGCCCTGAAGGAAACTTTCTTCTTTTACATCTTAGTCATGTAAGAGTTAATTCTGTTTCCTACAAGAATGTAATCTGTAAGTTAGGTCTGGAAGGCTGCAAAGGCAACCTGGACTTGAAGTAACACTTCTGTTGTCAAGGGTTACTAATGGGGGGAGGGAAGGGGCTGTAAGGGAAGGAGTTATGGAAATGAAGAAGGATTGTAGCACGCACTACATAAATTCAAATGCTATACATGTATTTGGAGTAAGATCTCAATTTTGTTGTATTTTTGCATTTTGCAGTTTCATTTATTTAGTTTACACATGGTTGGTGAATTTATGAGTTGGTTGCTGCTAACCTTATTCAGTGTATCACTTTCTAATATCATTGTGTTGTAAATTATAGACAGTAATTTTGCAATTAAATTTACATTACTGTTTACATCTAAAATACGATAAAATTATGTTATTTTTGAAGATGTAATATTAGCCAATATCTTAGGCAAAACTTGGTGGAATCTGTGTTATTTTAGTTTACATGAGGATTTTTCTTTCTTTCTACAAAATTAAAGGTCAGAGAAATACATACTTAAGAGGTTCAGATTCTTATATAAGATTCAGCTATTAATATTCGAATTTTAAGATAGCTACTCTAATGATGATGTACTGAAGTGTTTTTGCACATTGTTACAATATTTCAAATTGCCAGTCACCACAGGCCTGCCTCACTTTAAATCTCCTTATGCCAATTTGCATTACTAATGGGCTTGCAAAGAGAGATACTGTAAAAAAAAATAATAATAATGTGGCAATTAATAGTAAATGCTTGACATATTGTGACGTTATTACTATCTTATTATTGATTTATATTTTGTTAATATTCACAAATAAAATATTTCTTAGTTTCTTATTTTGCAAAATAAAATTGATGCCCATGGCATTGTCATTAACAGCATTTTTTTCCAGTAGCATTAAAAAAATATATATATCCCATGTTTCATAATTGGTACACTCAGTGCATGGAATCGCCATGCACTTTCAAGAATAAAATTAGATGCTATTTTATTTGAGTGAAACGCAGAAGTATCTGACTATATAAATATTTCCTGGATTTATATTGGAATAATGCATAATAGAGAGAAAAAGATTTTCCTGCCAAAGTATTTCCTCAGGAATAATAATAATAATAAAAGGTTCTTCTAAAAGCCTTTGTATTTTCAAAGCCAGTCCACACAGACAATTAAAAACAAATATGAAATAATAGATCACATGACAGGAGTTTAAATGTGAGGTTTTTTCCCCCCCTCGGTTAAACATCGCAGCAGGCATTACAGTACCAGAGGTAACGAGTCAATTAAATCCATTTTCCCCTCCGAGTCTCCAAAGCTGCGTGTGTAGTGTAGCTGTGTAGTTTAAGGCTGAGCAGTAGGACCCAGGGGCTTCCGCAGCCACCAATAGTAGCGCGCAGTTGGATCTATTTGCATGCAATGCCGTCTGCTCTGCGCATTAATGGTAATACAGATAACGGGTTTGAAAGAATTCTTTACTGAAGGATTGGATTTTTCCTGGGTGGTGATACTGAGAAGAAACCCGACT
>NW_011888807.1:11800404-11811318 GCF_000151845.1 Pteropus vampyrus
TTAAATCTCCTTATGCCAATTTGCATTACTAATGGGCTTGCAAAGAGAGATACTGTAAAAAAAAATAATAATAATGTGGCAATTAATAGTAAATGCTTGACATATTGTGACGTTATTACTATCTTATTATTGATTTATATTTTGTTAATATTCACAAATAAAATATTTCTTAGTTTCTTATTTTGCAAAATAAAATTGATGCCCATGGCATTGTCATTAACAGCATTTTTTTCCAGTAGCATTAAAAAAATATATATATCCCATGTTTCATAATTGGTACACTCAGTGCATGGAATCGCCATGCACTTTCAAGAATAAAATTAGATGCTATTTTATTTGAGTGAAACGCAGAAGTATCTGACTATATAAATATTTCCTGGATTTATATTGGAATAATGCATAATAGAGAGAAAAAGATTTTCCTGCCAAAGTATTTCCTCAGGAATAATAATAATAATAAAAGGTTCTTCTAAAAGCCTTTGTATTTTCAAAGCCAGTCCACACAGACAATTAAAAACAAATATGAAATAATAGATCACATGACAGGAGTTTAAATGTGAGGTTTTTTCCCCCCTCGGTTAAACATCGCAGCAGGCATTACAGTACCAGAGGTAACGAGTCAATTAAATCCATTTTCCCCTCGGAGTCTCCAAAGCTGCGTGTGTAGTGTAGCTGTGTAGTTTAAGGCTGAGCAGTAGGACCCAGGGGCTTCCGCAGCCACCAATAGTAGCGCGCAGTTGGATCTATTTGCATGCAATGCCGTCTGCTCTGCGCATTAATGGTAATACAGATAACGGGTTTGAAAGAATTCTTTACTGAAGGATTGGATTTTTCCTGGGTGGTGATACTGAGAAGAAACCCGACTTCACTCTCCTCCTGTTTCTCCGGAGGATCTTATATTGATGTCTTAGATAGCTTTTGCTTGGTTTAAACTCGGGAAGGTCTCCGTGCACAGCAAAGTTGGAGGACTGCATCTGCACGACGGAGCCACCAGATTTCTGAAAACAGTCTTATCGCAGGGTAAGTTCTCTCAAATGATCGCAAAGGAAGTGAGAAACGGCTTTAGAATCGTCAAAAGGGAACGCTTGCTTTTATTATGGTGGTGGTTGCAACGCAGAATGGGTGCAGAAAGGACTCTGCAGTTTGTCCAGAAACTGTGACTGGTGCACCCGAGTATTTTGGGGTAGAATAATAAACCTTCAGGCTAAATAGGAAATTGCAGCCCCTATGCTCGGGCAGGATTCAACAAGTTTCCCTGCAAGGATGCGACGTTTATTTCCTTGGAAGTTGAGCTGTGTTCGCTCTGGGTGGGCTGAGCCTGCTTCACAAAGAAGTTTCGGGATTTGTGTCGGTTGTGTATGCTGGGTTAACCCTTTTTGAGAATGTTATGTGGCGCATTTGGGGCTTCCAGGGAAACATGGGGCTGCTTCTTAGAATGCTCTGAGCATCAGCGACCTGCTGGATTGGTGCTGGGCAACTTTGCCGCGTAAGCTGTGTCTCTCACTGCACCGGGGTTCATGATGTAGATAAACTAAGGCGCAGAGATCAGCAGTGCCAAGGCCATTTGAGCTTTCAAACTTTGGAAGCATTCGCCAAGAAGAAGGATGAGAATAGGCCTTTGATAATAAGCATTACTAGATAAATTTTGGTAAACTCTTGATGATATGTACGCAATAAGGTGTCTCAAGACCTGAGTTTCCAACGTTCAGCTTTTTTTGCGTGGAAATGCAGTGCTGATGTGAAGCTGTGGTGAGGTGGAGACGGGGGTACTTTATCTGCGAGAGATAAGGGGGGAGAGAGGAAGAGAGAACCGGTATTTAGATAAACAAGGTGCATCCCATCTTACACACACACACACACACACACACACACACACACACACACACACACACCCCATGCGTGGGACGTGCCAGGAAGCGCTCCAGTTGGTGGCGTTTAGCTGGAAAACGTAATTCAGGGAGGTCCAGGCGCCTTTGAATTATTGATGAACCACCGTGTCCTTTTGGGGTCTCTTCTCTCTCTTTCTCCCTGCCTCCTCTTCTCTCTTCTCTTTCCGCCTGTAACACCAGGTTTGGCGCGGGTGCGGCAGCGCGCGCGGCTCAGCGCCGCAGCACTGCGGACACAATGGGACGAAGCAGGCAGAGCCCTGCAGGCGGGTGGAGCCGGGAGCTCGGCGTGGCAATTCCATTGCCCTCTGCCCCGGCTGCCGCTCTGCCCCGGGCTGCAGCGCTGCGGAGCCGCTGGAGCCCGAAGTCCATGCGCAGAGAGATGCCGTAGGGCCTCGCGGAGGACGCGCACACCTGGCCTCAGAGGTCCGAGGTTATCCTTCTAGGGACTACTGTGCTGCAAGCAGACAGGTGAGATAGGCAGAAGGAAGCTGAAGCATCCCATCCCAGCTTCGGGTCAGACCTGCTACTGCTACCCGACAATCCCCAGGGTACACCGCACGTATCCTAGAGGACCTGCATACAAAAAAAAAAAAAAAAAAAAGGGAAAGAAAGGAAATGCTGATAAGATTACAAGAGGAGAACGGTAGCAAGTGATGTGCGCCAATTCTGGTCATGCGCCAGGCTTTTCTTGGCTCTTTTAAGTGGGCTGCTTTAGATGCGGTTTTGAAATGCGCTTCCTGGCCTCTCTACGGCACCAAGGCGCAGGCTTCCAGACGCAGGAGCTCACTGGAGACTCCTTCTATAGATGAAGGAAGGAGACTGCAGGGCAGGGGTCTTTATTTCAGTGTCATTTAACCCTGACCTCGACACCTCCCAGCCTTTCACACTCTCACCAGGGAGTGCCCTGACCTTGCAAACTCATCTGGGTCATCTGTCCTGTTTCTTTTTAAGTGATTTTTATCAGGCTATGTGTTTGTTACAAAGGCCTGTTAAAATGGTTTGTGTATTTCCAAGTAGTGGTGGGAGATTGTTTAATTTGGAGATAGATTAACAACCCCTGCTGAACATTTGGAGGAAGGGGCATAGATGCAGAACCCTATGGAGTGGTCTACTTGGACGCTGGTTGCTTAAAAAGGACTTTTCAGAGGAAATATACTTCTCTGGGCACAGGGAGAAGACAGTATCATTACATTCTTTTCACACTTTCAATTTGTCTCCTTCATTGTGGTTGTTTGGGAAATAGGATGCAATACTAAAAAATATACTTTTATTAGGAGGCCAACTAGAAGCTAGGTTTTTAGGTCTAAACTTATATTCTCCTCAGACCTATTATTTAGAGAGATTCAATTTGCCACCTCAAGACCTGTATCTTTTCTATATCTTGGGGAGGCACAGATAGCTCTTTTGAAAGCATTCTGGAAGGTAAGAAGCATGTCGATTTTAGTAAGAGGGATTATTAAAAGGTTGGTGAGGGTTCATCAAACGCTTCCTTTCTCTCCCCCAAAACAAAACAAAACAAAACAAAACAAAACAAAAACACCAACAAAACCAACAGTAGAAACCTAGAACAAATGAATATCTAATTGGTAAAAGGATTTTGTTTCTTATTAATCTCCCTTCTTTTCATAGGAGGGGAGGGAAAAACTGAGGAGTATGTAGGAGTGAGGGTATTTACTTCATATTGTTGCCATGGATTTTGGACTTCTTTTAACCTTTCTCCTCATATCTTCCTGCCCTGTGCGTCTTCCAATTTAGCCCTGTATAATCTGCAGAACTGAAGCACAATGACACAGCTGCAGATCCCTGATGGAGGCTTGCTCCAGAAACAGCTGTTAATCACATGTTTTCTATATATTTCCCACTTACTTCCTTTTACTTCCCTTACCCTGTCCTTGAACCTATCTTTTAGGCTCTATCCTACGAAAGGTTAGTGATTTCCAGTGATATAGAACTGTGCTGAGTGTGGGAGGAGGGCAGAGACTCAACAGCTGCCTAGGGAGTCCCATAGGTTTAAAGCTGACTTCCTCTTAGCCTATACTGCACAAAATAAAGAAAAAAAAATTCTAATATCTCCCCAAAGAGTTATATTGGTCTCTGTAATTGTCTTTTATTTTATGATATAATAGAATCAATTCAAATACAAAATAATATCGCTCAAAGATAAAAGAGAAGCTATACACTTGCCTAAAACATTTAGAAATTAGTGTTGTACTAAGCTGTGAAAGCTCGCCTTTTGACATTCATCTATACTTGATACATTAGGAGCTATTTTTATTTCAGCAAGATTTAATATGTTACTTTCATTAAGAGACCGAGCGACTCAAGACACTGCAAAGATGTGAATCTTAAAAAAAAAAGCAAGGCAGCAAAGAAAGCCTTTGGCAGCTTGATGAATGAGCAGGTGCAATGCACCATTTGAAATGTAACTTAAGGTGAGGTTCCCTCCAACTCACTAGAGAATGAGCGCCTCTTTATCGTCCAGAAAACACAGATGATTTTTTTTCTCTTTTTGAGATCTGTGAGTTCAGAAACAAAAACTATATGCATACACTAGGCTCAAATTATGACCTGGCACATAATTATTTCTCTCTCTAAACTTGCCGTTGAAGTGAATGAGCAATATTAGTGTTCATGCATTCACGTTTATACCTAAACTGTATTAATGCTATGTGGCCAGCCGATTCTCCTAATTCAATAGAAAATAGAGGTTCTAGAAGAGTAACTAACTTATCCAAGGCCATATAGGAGAAAACTACAGACACAGTGTTAGGCACCTTATCTGCAATAGATATTTTATTCAATTCTCACATCACTCTTTTGAAGTAAGGCTTTAATAGATTTCTTTAACAATTGAAGAAACTGAAGCTCAGAGAGGTGAAACAAAGTATACACAGTTATTCAGCAGATAAGAGGCAGATCCATGATTGTAAACAAGTTCTTGCTCATGACAGAATAGATGCTTTTCTAGTATGCCATGGATCTATTTTTCCCTCATATTTAAGTAATTTGTCTTACTTTTTTAAATTTTGTTTCAACATTCATAATTTTTGATTTCCTAAATGCCCTTTTTCACATTCATTCCATTATTTGCAATTTTTTACAGACCAATCTTCTATAAACAGTGACTCTCCAAGGATTTCACAGACAATGAATTACTGCCTTAGTAAGAATAACCCTACCTTTAACCACCATCCCAACTTTATCATCATCTTTGGAGATCAGAGAAGAGGGGTGAAACTTTGGGCCTTCATCATTTGCTTTGAAATTTGCACAAATATTATCAGAGTCTGGGAAGAATCCATTATGTCTTTCTCATACAGAAACTGTATATCTCTGCCTTTACATTTCTATACATGTGGCTTCTCTGATCTTTTAATTAGCCAAACTTCATTTATTTGTCTAGGGTGGTTTATGTTCCTCTCCCACTATGAATTTTCTCTGACTATTCCAGCCCTCATGGTTTTTATACATATCTGAAATTGTCACTCTATTATAACTTCTGCCATATAATTTGGTCTTTATTTGGAGGTTAAGAGGAGTAAGCAAACATTTCTTGAGGATTCATTTTATATTATACCCATTTACATAAATTATCTGTCAAACAGAAATTGCTACTTGTTCGTCGTATTTTTGCATTTAGCCCTTATAGTCTTCTCATTCTCTCAGTTACCCCAGATGGTATGATAGGTTTCTAGAATTTCAATAATGAAATCCAAATTGTATATCACTGGTCCATGTACTGCTTCTGATTGCCACATGAATATATCCAAAGGTCTACTTGATATCTTCACCTAGAGATGTATTGCAAATATTTTAAAAGAAAATATAGTAAAAGAAACTGTATAAAGCCACACCATCATTCTTCCTGCCAAACTTGCTTTTATACTTGGATTTCCAAGTCATAATAGCCATTTTGCTTTCAGACAAATTCACCTTTGACAAATATCTGTCTCATCCACTATTTTCAAGCAATGAAAAAAAATTTACTGTGAATTTTATTTTTCTTGAGCCTTACTTATTTTTCTCACAGGCAGACCTGCCCCCCAACTCCTACTTTGGCTTCCTGAGATCAGCCTTCTAAGCTATTACCTTGCCTTCATTCTTGACCCACTTTAATACACATATATCTTGTCTGCCATAGTCATATTTCTGGAGCACAAATAATGAAGTCTAAATTCCTTATCCTGTCATTCAAGGTGCTCTGTCATTTGGACCTAGAGTTCCTCTCTTCATTCTTCAGTTTTATGAATTACCATAAAAATCTACTTGTATTTTCCCAAATATTCAGGCTATTTCATTCCTCTTTGCTTTTGTTTATGTGAGAACTTCTAGCCAGAATGTTTCTCACTTTCTTGGTCCTTAGCTAATCTTTGAGAGCATAAAACAGGTGTCACCTCCTCTGTGGAGACCTTTATGTTAAGTAAACATATTTAAATATGTCGCTTTCGATTCCTTTCTTAATAATATCTCTGAAATTGCCTTTATTTATTCATTTCTATCACAATACTGTGAGTTCCTTGAAGCAGTATTTCTCAAGCTTTGACTACTGAACCAAGGAAACTGATAGGGCCGGTAGATAGGTAGATATGAGCCAGAGGTAGTAGGACAATATGAGGTTAAGGAGGCCCCAAGACCGGTTTAAGGGTAAAATGTACAAAATAAGATATCTAGAGGCTTCAGGTGACTCTCTCATTTTTCCATGGTCAGAAGCCAGGTAGAAAGCAAGATATCTGGCGGCCCCTGATTCCTTGTTCCCCCATGGTCAATTAAAGGTAGACGACCATTTTATGACCTTACTATTCAGAGGTGGGGGGGCTGGGGAGGGGTCCCCTCATCCGGTATGGCCAAAATTAGTTAACCGAGCACGAGCCTACCCTCAAAACCCCCACGGCGCAGGTGTATGGTTTCCCGTCTCATGCTTGGGCCAGAATGTAAGATTCAGAGGGAAGAGGTAGAAATTCCTGCAATTCAAGGTAGGAGGGACAGAAGGAGAATACAAAATCCTTTGGCCCACATAAACTCCGACTCTCAATTTCTCAATGCACTCTATTTTCTCTTGAGCTGCCAGCTTGGAATTTTCCCCAAGCGTACTTTACTTTGCTTGTTTTACTTAATGAAATTTCTTCTGTTTGCTACTCTTTGTCCTCTTTGTCTTTCTTACCTAAGCAATAGACCTCCATGCAAATCCTGCATGGGCGATCTAAGGGCCAATTCCCAATTCCCAATTCCCAACTCACAATGCAGACACCTAAGCGCTGGTAACAAAACCTTAAAATCAACAAAAATAACACTTGAAATTCCATTCCCTGGACCTCTCCCACCACCACCACCACCACCACTATATTTAATACATTAGAATATATGAAGATGAGTCTCTGGAATCCACATTTTTACCAAGCACTCCAGGTGTAACCAGGGTTTGGGAGTTTATCACAACTCCAACTCAGCCAGGTTAATATGAAGCTTAATTTGGCAGTTTAGAGAGAAGCCAGTAGATCTTACGAAATCTATGAACATGTTTTGCTGGATTACTGTGCTTCAAATAAAGATTTGATATCAGAATATAGTAAGTTAAATCACATGATTCATTTTTACTGAAGCGAGAGATTTCTGCATCAGAAAGCCACACTTGTCAAGAGAGAATTTCAATAATCACATAAAAGATGACCTTCAGAGTTAAGGTGCTGCTGTACTTGAAGCTTTTAATGACTCTGACTTTTTTAATATTATGACATGTTTGGCAAGCAGAGAAAATAATGAAATAAATGCCTGTGACCACCCAGGTCAATTAAGAACATATTAAATAAAAGTGAAGCCTTCTTGGTACTCTTTCAGATTACATCTTCCTCCAAGAGGTAACCAGTATTATAAATTTGCTATTGAGATTCCCATGAATTTCCTCTTGATTTTATCATTGTATATCTACACCCTTCAATCATATATAGTGCTGTAGCAAATAACTATACTATTTTTGTAAATTGTAACATAATATGTACATCCTTATGAAAACTGTTTTTAGTGTGTGTGATATATTCAACTTGATGCAGGAAGATCTACTTCATTCCTTTTCATTGCTGTTTAGTATTCTATTATATAAATCTACTACAATTTACTTTTCTTCTCTCATTAATAGACATTTCCAATTTTTCCTTATAACTGTGTAGCAATGTGCTTTTATTTCATATACATCACTGTGCACATATCCACTACTTTTTTAGATATATGTCTGCGTGAAATTGATTATGTGGAATTTACTTCTTTTTGTTTTTCAGATGTTGCCCAGATCTCATACATTGCTTATAGTGCTTATAGTTTCCAAGCACATTTGTGAGAGCTACCATTCTGTCTAACCTTGTCAAAATAATATGGTCACATTTCTTTATTTTACCAATTGAATAGTTTTAATTTCTCTTTTCTGATTATATGTGCAGTAAGCATCCGCTCATTGAGAATTCAGATTTTCTCTATTGTGAATTACTTAAACATATATTTTACCCATTTTTTTTACTGAGACATTTATCTTTTTGTTATATATTTATAGAGGTTCTTTATATATTCTGTATTCTTCATTTTGAGCTTATGCATTGCAAATATTTTTCTACAGGCTGTATCTTTTTCCCTTTTCTCTTTTTGTCAACAGTGTCTTTAACAAAATTTATATTGTGTTTTATTAAAAGGAATACTTTTTTTTAAATTATGGTTTCTCCTTTTTATGTCTATTTTTAGAAACTATTCCCTATGGTGAAGTCATAAAATATTCTATAGGTTTGATTTATCTGGAATTGATTTTAATTTTCATGTGCTTAGAAATGTGACTATCACATATAAATGTTTCATATGTGGGTGGATTGCTTTTTTGCCTATAAGATTATTTGCCATCTGTTATCATTTGAGATGTGTTTTTTCTAGTCATTGCGTGCCAGGTTAGTATGTGGACCATCATCTCAATGAACCATCACAATCTTAATGAACCAGAGTGAAAAGCATCAATTAAGGTTTAAACCCAATAAGATTTATATTCAACCAGAATTAAAGATCAATGTGTTTTTTTTTTTTTTATGACAAACTCTATAATCTCTTTAAATGATATGTGAATTGTTCATGTATAATAATTCCTTAGGCATATTTAGCATCATTTACTTGTTTTAGTTTTTCATAGAGAATATTAGTGAATATCCCAAAGATATACTTTCTAATTTTATAGGACTTTAGCAAGCGTAAACCTTAGAAATGAACTTCGATAGATCAAAGGAAGAATCATGACTCACTCTAGGAGTGAAGTATGATTGACCATTTGCCAGGTGAATTATAACCCTTCGGCAGAATAACATTTCAGCATAACAGCCAATAGCTTCTGATCAATATACAACCCTAGGATAAGCACTTTAAAATATTAATTCAATCACAAAGAGAAGTTTAGAAAGAAAATTGTACAGTGCAGTATACTTATTATATTAAACTATATCCCGGAATGAGGAACTAGGAAAATTGCAAAACAACTTCACCTACTTATGTACAGTCATAGGCAATTTCTGTAAGGACTTGCTTTTTATTCATTAATAAACAATACAATACCAAACAACCACGGTTTAGACTAAAGCAAGTCTTCGGTTATTTAAATATAATAAAGGGTAGTATTAGCCTGGTTTCGCCAATGAGGGAATCTTATGTTTATAAGCTTCCCTGAAAAAATACATATATATTTTAAAGCCTCTGCACCAAATATAAATGACACCCGGGCCATTCATTTCTATTCCTTCCAATTAATACTTTTTGTCATAACTTTTGGTCAAGAAAAGGACCTATTTTAGGAAATGAACATTCATGGTATACTTATTCATTCTTTGTGTTGCCTCTTTATATGACTGCAAGTCTGAATTACTCACCACGCTGCCTTTCATACCCAGATTCTGGATTACTCTTTTAACTTCTTTCCATTTCTCTCACTTCTCCCTTAGGCTAGTGTCTCTTTGAATACACTGCACACTTCATTCACTATCCCTCAACACACCACTTTGTTTCCAACTCATTTCCTTTGCTTTTCTAGCTCCTTAAAATATCCTTCTTCTCTATCTAATGAAGTCATACCTATCTTTCAATATATAACTTAAATTGTTACCTCCTTTTCGAAGCGTTCTCTGATTTTTTTCCCTAGGAAGTTCATCTCTCTTTCATTTTTATTTCAGCATTACTTAGCACTTACTTATACTACCCTTTATTATAAGCAATATTTATGTGTCACTTTTATTGACCATACTAACTAGGACAAGGATGACGAACAATTTCTCAGTGTATTTATCTAAACCTGTATTGTCTAATACTCTAACCACTAACTGTATGCCCCTATTGAACACTTAAAATATAGCTAATGTGACAGAGGAACTGAATATTTAATTATATTTGTGTTTAATAATTTTAAGTTTCAATTTAAATAGTCACATTTTACATAGTCAATAGCCACATGTGGCTAGTGGTTAATATATTGCATAGTGCAGATACTGAATGCATTTATCATGATGGAAACCTCTATCGGACAGTACTCAGAAGAATAAACTCAGAATAAAATTTGTAATGAATGAATGAATGAATTATACAGGAGATGCTAATGACATTTGATTTTCAATGAACAGCTGCTGTTGAGTTGGATTACATACATGGTCATATCGGTGAGATTAATTTTACAATTTTACAGATTTTAGCATTTTCTGGAAAGAAATGGTTCATCTCAACCTGACCAAGAAAATAATGACATCATGAAGTACTGAAGAAGCTAAGGGAAGAGTTAAATTTTATTTGGGGTAAATTTCTAAGATATTTACCCAAAACTTGTTTGTCTGAGCTGGCAGTAAAGCAGATATCATCTTTTAAGACACAGGCATATAAGAAATAAGATTAATCTGGTAGTAACAATTTTATTCCTTAAGATTTGAATTCCTTCACATGAGGAGGTAGATTCATTCACTCTTTTTCAAATACCAAACTTGATTTTATATTAATACCCATTAGGAATGGTTGTTATAAAAAA